>NC_142219.1:11375000-11530000 GCF_049639895.1 Pseudopodoces humilis
ACACACAACCCCAAAAGGCAGAGATGCCAATCCCCCTTTCCCTGCCTTGCCTTCCTTGTCTCTGATGAAGCCTAAAGTCTGCAAGCTCCTCTAACTTCTTAATTTATTCTAAGTCACTTATCCGACAGATCTACCACGCCATAAAAAGTAAAATTTTTCCATCCCCACTTAAAACCAGCATTGTATACTACAAATATTTATAACTTCCAAAAGTCCGAGGGTTTGCACAGTTGCAAATTTTTGGGACACTAATGAAAGTAAGCATCAGGCAGGGAGGCAGAGGCGCCGTCTGCTCCGGCGGCGAGAGCAGCATCGCTGCGCAACCCCCGAGCGGGGACGGGGCAGAACCGCAGCCCACGGGCGTGCTTAGCGCTTGTTCCCTGGGCTAGCCCGAGTCACCACACACACGCCAAGGCAGCCGAGGAGCCGAGCGCTCCGTGCACGTACCGGCCGATGAGGGAGCAGCTCTCGGTGTCAGCAGCCACGGCACCGTGCAGGTAGCGCTGCGGAGCGCAGCCGGGCTGAGCCAGGATGAGCACGAGTGTCACCGCCACTGCCAGCACCCCCAGCGTGAGCAGCAGCAGGCAGCAGATCCTCGCCGTGGACATGGCTGCTCCTGAGCCCCGCCGCAGCTGCGAAGCTCTGCGGGCTGTCGAGGAGGCGCCTGCCGTGCTCGGGGGAAGTGGATTTATCCCGGCACTTTTGTGAGGGAGGTCCCATTGCAGTGGGCTCTGCCCCCAGCGATTACATCCTTTCTAACACTAAAAGCTGCTAAAAAGCGAACGGCGTACTCTTTCTTTCCTGTTCTCTTAGGTGTGAGGGGCTTTTCACTCTCTTTTATAAACTTGCAGATCCACAATCCGCCTCTTTTTTTGTGTCGACGAAAACACTTT
The DNA here is from genome assembly GCF_049639895.1 of Pseudopodoces humilis. Taxonomy (NCBI): domain Eukaryota; kingdom Metazoa; phylum Chordata; class Aves; order Passeriformes; family Paridae; genus Pseudopodoces; species Pseudopodoces humilis. The sequence continues at coordinate 11,375,894 of NC_142219.1, forward strand.
ACACATTCACTTCAAAGAGAAATCTCCGCACCGCTCCTCGGCTTCTCACAGCCCCTCTGGCATCCCCTTCTAGACACACAAATTGCCCAACAAATGTGGCCTATGTGAACCACTGGGAAAATGATCTCAGTCCTACACTGCAAACTTGAGGTGTTTCGGTCCTGTAAAACTACTCAAAGACATAAAAGCTGAATACGCTGTACAAAGATAGAAGCTCCATATTTACTCTTAGTTTACCTTTTAGTTTATTTTAATCTTATTTACTTTTTTCATATGTACATCTTGCCAGTGTCTGCAGCACACATCTCCTGTAAATGAGCACAAGAGAACAATTGGAATAAAGCAGCACTTTGCAAACATTGGTGCCCGGAGCACCAAGAGCTCTGGGGTCCAGCCTGTGCAGAGCTGGGACAGACCTGATCCCTCACAGAGCAGTGATGAGCAGCAGGAATTGCTACTCAGTGCAGCTGATCCCAGCTGGATCTTTAACAGCCTCTGAATTACACAGTTCTTGCACTCCAGAAGTTAAAGCTAAGGCTCCACCTCTGCCTGCTGTCTTTCTAAAAGATGTTACCTGTGATCCTTTCCCTGCTGGATTTGAAAGGAGAGGAATTCACCTGTGCAGAATTACACATGTATTTCAGAGCAGATTTTGAACTTGTCCCACTAAACTTTATCTTATAACTAGGCAATACTATTTCACATGTCATATCTCAAGAAATGGATTTGATAGGCTAAAATGTCTTTGTTGTGGTTGTATCTTCTCATAAGGTTACCTTGGGGAACTGAAAATAGTTCAAGAAAAATGCATGGTTTTGTCCAAGATAAAACCATGGTCTGCAGGTAATAATATCTTGGTCTCCACTCCTCATCTCTCCTGGAAAATATACTTGGCCTGTGTAAACAAGCCTCCTCAGCTCTGATGTGACTCTTCATTGCAAAACATTGCTGAATTTGTAGAATGTCTCAATCTCTACATGACTTTGATGTTTCATTTTTGACAATTTACAGTATAACACTTAAAGAATCATCATCCTGCTGTTTCTGGGAAAGTTCTTCCCTTTAAACTCACAGCAGGGCTGACACTTAGTACCAACAATACAAGTATATTTTGCCTATTCACTTTTATCAAATGCTGCGGAGAATTCAACTGTAGTCTCTTCCAATTGCTCCCTGTTTCCAGATCTGGGTTTTAACTCAGCACATCAAACCTCTGCACCTGGAAAATTATTATTGTGCAGTCAAGGAGGAGACCTGGAAGAGGTAAAAAAGATAAAAGAGAGTGTCATCTCCCAGACCAAGGGAGAGGCCAAGGATGGCCAGGGAAGGCCAAGACATAGTTATGACTATCCCAACTAACAGTTGCCTCTCACGGGAAAACCTATTTGTCTTTTTGGTATGGAAATGAAGGCTGAGCCTCTTTGTCTCTTTCACTGTGTAACCTTTACAATCTTGGTGCAACATTCAACTTTGACCATATGATACTACAAACTCTGCACTGACCCTCCCATGTCAGAAGCTGCTTAGCAGTTCACATGCTGGGATTCAGGACTTTGACCTCTATTTTTTCTGTTTGTTTGTTTGTTTGTCAAAACTTTCACATTTGCCATTACTGTCTGGGATCACAGTTTGCCTTGGCAGAAATCTCCATACATAGCCCTTCACTCTCTGGTCTTCTGCTGCCAGCATGAAGAGCTTTACATGCTGCTTGAAGGGGAACTCAGTATTTAAAGACCCTTACAGGCCAAGATAAACTTGGGGAAATTTTAACTATAATTTTAATTATTAAAAGAATAATTATTCATTAACTTATAAAAAGGCAGAGTATCTTTAACTTTTCCTTTACATTGTTGGGGTCCTGCTACATCTTTATCCAAATCTGCAATCAAGAGATCAAATTTGAACATTATGTAATATTTGAAGTACAGGCATTTTTAAGGTTGATGTGAAGACCACAGCTGCCTTTTGGAGGGTAAGAAATTATCAAAGGGTGTAAATCCTCAGGCCTCTTTCTCAATTTTCCTCTCAGGTTATTGCAGAGCTGTTGAAGAGTCTCAGCCATTGGGCTGAGTTGGTGGGTAGAGTACAGGGAGTCATCTACTGACCAAAGGGACCAGAGCAGGCTTTGGAGGCACCAGGAGCTTCTTCTTCAGCCTTGCTGGAGACGTTGTGCACTTCTGTTTAGTGCATTGCACTAAGCCAATGTAATTATACCTTAAGCTCCAACACGTCTTGACATGCAGAGCTGCCATCTGTAGTCACTGCTGCTCTGACTGTAAAGCTGGTTTCAGATGCTGGGTGCATCTGCCATGTTTGAGGGGAAAAAAAGCTGGTTGCTGGTTGAAAAACATCCCTCATAGCCAGCCTTGGAAGCCTGGAGGTAAGGAGACAATCCCAAAGAGCTCCAGCATCTACATGAGGTGTAAGCATGATTTTCATTTGGCAGAGTAAACCTGGAGATACAAATCAAGGAGCCACCTTCAGAGAAGATGGAGACTTCGGTGTTGAAGCAGGATTCATGACAGTCCAGGGCCAGACTAAGGAAAACAAGGTTGTAGCTTTGTGTGCAGCAAAAGAGTAGGTTTGCGGCATGAATGACATTTCAATCATTGTGTTTTGCCTCCTTTAGTGCTGCTTTCCATTGATTGAGGGAAAGTAAAGAACAGACAGAAAGTCAGATATTTGTACTAAAAGAAAAGCTAAGATATTGACACTCAGTTTATCACTCTTCATCTCATCTTTTAAAAATACAAATTAAAAGAACCCCAAATGCACACCAAACTCATGAGCCATTCTCACACTAGTGTCCTAAATAACCTCATTTGCCTTGGTCTCTACACTGTCCAAATTATTTTGCAACAGACTCAGGAGGATGCCTCTTTCTGCTGGTGTTTGTTTGCAGAGCATTGTCTACAGTCACCAAGCTCTTACTGTAATAAATAAGAAGTGCATTTTACATTTCCCAGCTCTAAATTAGGTTTTAACTGTTGGACAAGAGTCTAGGAAAGCTTCCAAGATCATGAAACCAAACGCCAAATTGGATGTATTTCATACTCTCTTTGTCCCCTTCTTCAGTCATGTTTATTTATAACCCAGGAATATCAATTAACTCTATATGATAATCAAATAACCCCATAATAGGCAACATTAGGGGAATTTATTCCCTGGATTTTCTAAGAGACATGGCTGTGAGTTCCACAGTTGATGCTCATAATCCATTTGTCTCAGTACAGTTCTTCAGAAACTGCTACATACTAAACTTTGCACATTGTTTTCCTTTGCACACAAACAAGTTTACTTTATTGAGAGTCATGGGGTCTGCTCCCACAAAAACCAAGTGTTCAGGCATCTGGAAAAACAGATACTTGGAATCAGGAAATTCTGATACTCAAGAATTTCTCATTCATGTTTCTCTTCCCTCTGTTACTCTTCAAAATTCAGGATGAGAGTTAAACCCATAAACTGCCTTGATTTAGGAAAACCAAACTCTTCTTCTTTAGTTACTGAAATCAGAAAAGGGAAATATGTTCCTAATTTACTCATAGGTTTATGTTTTTCTGACATAACATTTAAGTACCTTCTGAATCAAGGATATTTTGGTTTTCCTTTTAATTTGAAAGCATGCCAGGGAATAACTCTCACATTTCTAGCCGAGAAACTTGGCAGTACTTCATCTCAAATCCTGAAAACACACTTCTGGCTCCAACTGTAATGGTTAAACAGATCAGTCCAACAGAGCCTTGAAGGGTTGGAGGGTGATCACAAGCATTCCATGTTTTAGAAGCACAGCAGCAAGGCAGTGATGGATGACTGGAGAGGACAAACCTACATCTTGAGGACAGCAAGTATCAACAGTCCAATACTACTCTGGCACTATTTTCCTCAACCACACTGTCCTTCAGTTTCCACTTAAAGAATCTGTCTTTGTGGGATGTAAGCATGAACAAAGTGAAAACACTTGAACTGGACAGTCACAAGAGACACACCGTGTCTCACACCACTGAAAGCCTAAAGGGACCCACAGAATCTCAGGGACTCCTCTATCTTTGTTGAATTTTTCAAGGTTAAAGGCAAAGCTGCTGCCTCTTTCCCCCTTTCCTGCTGGTTACAAAGCAATGCCTGTTGGAAATGCTCTGTGGAACCCAAACCAGAACAGCCTCTATCTCACAGCAACATTGACCCGGTAAAAGTCAACTTTTGCACAGCTCTACTTAGTGGGACACATGGCACAAACCACTGGCCAAGGGAAACTCTTCTCCATTTACTTTATTCAGCAAGGACATTCAGGCACAGTTTACTGCAAACATCAGCACTTTATTCTTTCTGTAACACTGCTATGCTCAATATTAGACTAACAATGAAACCTTCTGATTCAGTCCTTTACTCTTGAGTGCCCTTCTGGCTAAACCTCATTAGTACAATTACTATAACAGCTGAAAGTACTGGCAGGAGAAAACAAAAGGGAGCTTTGTGTGTATCCAAAGACACCAACAACAAACTCTGCTTGAACTCTGTATTGTATAAAACAGGCCAAAGTATTACATTAGTGACCCCAAAGGATATCTGTGGAGGGTTTTAACCCACATGGAAGCACTAAACTCACTGAAAGTACAAAATGTAATATATTTTTAGTAAAGAGTGTGTGTATCTGTATATAACTACCTATCCAGCTGCCATCATGTGTTTTATATGACCTCAGGGAGCCCCAGCCAGTGAGTACTGGTTCACTGCCTTGCTCATTCAAGAGCTGCCTGGATCAGTTTGCTCACTGAGTCCTGTGCAGGCTGGAAGTCCCTTGGTCTCCCCAGCACTGAGCAACAAAAGCCACCCTGAACACACGAGGGAAGCACATCAGCTGAGGAAGCTGAGGAGTGATTTTGCCAGGGATCTTCACAGAGGGAAGTAATATGCTCAAATCCCAAACTCTTTAATGCCAAAAACCCTAGAAAGATGTTTACAAAAAACAGCGCTATTGAAATTCAATTTGGAAGTCAAAAAGGGAATCAATGAGGATGAAAATGCAACACCAGCAAATCTCTGGCTTGGACTAAATTAAGGGGAATGGCTGACAAGCAGCAGATCATCATCCACAGGGACCTTGCTGAACTTGAACAGACACCTCATGAGGTTTGGTACAGGGCAGGGCAGAGGTCTGCACGCAGGCAGAGTAATGTGCTCAGCACAGGCTCTCTCATGGGCTGCTCCCCGTGTTGGAGAGGGATCCAGATAAATAACTATTTAAATGTTGGCAAAACATACAAGCTTAACTGTGTGTTCTCTTCCAAGCCTTCTACATGCTTCTCCAGTCTCTAACACCCTGCTTTCCAACTCCACAAAGCAGGGACTATCCCCCACCAAACATCCCCACACTCTGGGTCCCTGGTCCATGCTCTGGCCCCATGCCATCGGTCAATGCAAGCTCACACCATGCAGGAGGTGAGGGCAAAGATTCCATGGGCTGCACATACTGAGCCCCAAGCAATGGAGATGTGATGTCTACATTAGGCTGTTTGTGCAGCTGCTGCAACATTTTTCTTTTCACTTTTTACTTTTTTTTTTTTCATTTCCTGGGTTAATGGTATATAAAAACAATAGGGAGTTTTGTCTTAGGAGATCATCTGAAAACAACCTCATTCTCTCAGAAAAAGGAGCAAGGATGGGAAATATTTTCTGAAAATTCCCCTAAATGAGAACTGAGGCTTTTCTGGGATTCCCAGGTAAATGACAGAGCTGTACTGCTGTGCACAGTGAGGCTTTCAAGGTGCTTAATCACACTGCAATTTCTGAGTCAGGAATCAAGACCAGGACTAGCATCTGGATTTCATCTCCTCTCCAAAATAAGCAGGACTGGTGAAATGCAGACAGACAGATTGTACTTTCCTGTGAAGTCAGCAGGCCCCACCTCTGCCTATCCCTGCAGCTCTTTCTGTGAAATGAGAGCATCCACACGGCATCCCCACTGGAGTTCTGCAGCTTCCTACACCTCACTGGAATCCAGTGACATCCATCAGCATCAGAGTGCTGAACAGGAGAGTAAGGGAGGACATGTGCAGCTGGTGCAGGGAGATAGGAAGGGAGCAGGATGTGCCTCTGGGAAGCCTCAAGCTGCTGAAGAGAGTCCCTCGCCCTTGCCTCAGACACTCCCCTCAAGTCCCAGCTTAAACACAGCCCAAGAGCTCTGTGCTGCTGCCTCTCCCTGCTGCACTTCCAGCTCTTTGGGAAGGAGAATTCCTGGGAATACAAGCCAGATGTGTGAGTGCTGCAAGTGGATCTCAGAGAGCCAGCACATATGGAAAACCAGAGCAAGCTGAGCTTCTCCACAAGGGAATGGGGGAAGAGCTGCCCTTATGATCCTCATGTACTTCACAAGCAAAGCAATGGAGAGGCTGACAGAAGCATAAATCCCAGCTCCATAGACAGCCTTTGCCACATCCTGGTGCAAAAAAGTGAAGGTTATTGGTATTGTGCAACTACACATGCAGGCTTCTAGCTCTGTCTTGGTTCCAGGGAAAACAACATTGCTTCACAATAACTTCCCTTCCTCCTGAATGGCCCTGGGAGCTCATGTGAGGTAACCCTTTCCTCGTACAAGAGTACAAGAAACTCTTTGCTTTCTTCTCTAGAAAGCAGAAGAGCAGCAAGCAGGAAAAAAGAAATCTTGTAGAGATTGTTTTCTGTACTTTTCTTTTTCCCTGCTTATCTTTCACTGCTGTTTTACTTCGGAAATTCCCTGGTATTCAAATATGGTGTTACCAGACTGTTGCACAATTCCCTTTGGAGCTGTTGTATTACTTACCATTAGCCACTTTCCCACACTCTGATCATGGTAAATGTCTCCTTCCTCCCTTTAAAATTTTACACTCTTTCCTCTAGGGACATGCTGATATTATAGTCCCAAAATTTACTCAGCTGGAACATGGGGTAGAAAATGCAAGAAGTCAACTGCTGCTCATTCACGAGCATGAACAATGGGAAAGGAAAAAATCCCTGCTTTCCTGCATTCAGAATTTGAATATTTATCTTCATCAGTGTTATATATATACTGCAAGGATACCTGAGCTGAGATGCCAGAGTATTACATATTTTTATTTCAATAGAAAATAAGCTGTTCTCAGAATTTTCTGCATATTCTCCCCTTAGTTTCTACTTTGTATATTTAATTTTAAGACCTTTCTTTGTACAACAGCTGGTTAAGTTTCTTACCATATTGAAGTAAAACATTTTCAGCTTACTAGATTGGAAAATGCAATTAAGTTATTGTCAGCAATGCACTCTAATTCTCAACAATAATGTGGTCCCTTTCCAAATCATGTGGCAATGGCTGTACCAGCACAGTACATTTCACAGACCTCCTCTGGATTCAAACCCTAAGCCAGTACAGTAATGTGCAGATTTCCCCAGAAACCATCAAAAGAAAGGCAATTGCATCAGGAAAAAGGTTGACTCAAGAAAACCTTGAGGGTTTTTGGGGGGTTGTTGGGGTTGTTGGGGGGAGGTGTTTACTTGGGGTTTGGTTTGGGTTTTTTATTTGGGTTTTTTGTTTGTTTGTTTGCTTGATGGTGTTGTTTGGGGGCACATGTGGGTTTGTTTTTGTTTTGTTTTGGGGATTTTTCCATAGAAAGCAGAGCTGCTGGTCTCCATAACAAAGGGCAGATGGGAGCAGCAGCATTTAACAAAAAGAAACAGTTTCTACATGGTGCACCAGCATCAATGTAGAAAGGACAAAATAAATAATGCACACAGAAACATCTGGGGTTTGTTTGCAACAGATTAAAGGACTTCCAGCAGTGACTGGACAGGGTGTCCCAGTTTAATAAAAATTAAATTAATTTGAACGCTTTGGAACACAGGAACTGGATCACAGTGCATCTCCAGAGCTCCATGCTAGCAGGCAGAATGGAAAAAGGACATGGCCCTTCAGCCTCACACATCATCCTCTCTGAAATTCAGGAAATCAAAACCCAGCTCTAGGTGCCACAGCCACAAAGCTGATGGCATCTTGGCTTCCCTTCTGGCCCTCTTCTCCTTTCTGTCTGCACCAGCAATTTTCACTGCCTAGCTCAGGCAGAACCTTTTGGAAGCTATACATGAGCAGTGACCAAACTTTCTGTCACTTCAGGCCCTTGGATGAGTTACAGAAATCCACAGCTCTCCTACCAGATGACTGCAGGTATTTCCATCACATTATCCCATCAGCATCTATCCTCCTGCCTGTGCTTTCTTTTCTGAGATCTGCTTCTTGTCCATACAGCTTTCCCAGCTGGCAATTCCTGGTGCAGCCTCTTGAGTTCTGCATAGCCATAAAGCATTCCACCCGCAAAACATGTGGAATTCATAATCAGTGACAGAGATCCTCTGGGTTGCCCAAGAGCATAGACAGTGCCTTATTACTAAAACTTCATCCCTCTCCTTTCTGGGACAGTTGATGTCTGGGCTGCTCTCTCCCTGATGGCTCCCTCTGGCCATGCCTCTGCCACAGGGACAATTCTTTTCTTTCAGCAGCTCTTCCCAGCATCTATCACCCCCTGGAACTGGAAAACTTAGTCCTTCAAATCAGGCAGCCATCACCAAAGCCCAAAGAAACAATTTTTCCAGACTCAACCCTCAGCAGGCCCTTTGCTCCTGCCAAAAGGTAAGCAGCACTTTTTCCTTCCTTTGCCTATTCCCATTTCCCACTGCCCAGTACAAGTGAAACCCAGCTCCTGAATGTCAGTCTCTATTTCATGTCAAGTGCTAAAATGGTGCCACATCTCAGTCTTGGAGCCAACCTGGATTTTCCCTCTTCTGCTTCCTCCCCAGGGTCTGACACTTGCTGCAGGATCAAGGGCAGATCTGTGCAGGATTCCAGAAAGCTGCCAAGCCTGGACTCTCAGCAGACTGTACAGATTTTATATTTCCTTGCCTGACATGAAATTCAGTCAGTCTGAACAGAGTTGGACACACATATAAACACACTCACACACACATTAGTGGCCAAGATTGCCCAACACCATATTTTGGAGGCTCGTTTATTCAAAATCAACCAAATAGCCGTTTTGAAAACATGAACACAGTAAAAACAAAAGTGTTTATATTGAGAAAACTTTTCTATTTTCTATATTTTTTTTGTTTTGAAAGAGAAAAAAAAATAAATTAAACCCCCTGAAACAGTTCAATGTTCAAAGATGTACAGCACAGCCCTGTCCTGTTTTCATGGTCACAGATACTGTTTCATCTAGAGACAATTTGTCTTATTTGCTTACATTTCTATCCTTTCTAAACAATAGGCTTAGATGTTGACTATATTTATATCCGAACAAAAAAAACCAGGCATGTGGGTCAAACTGAGAGCCCCACAGCTCCTGTCTCTGACAGCAGCTGGTGCTGGATGCCCAGGGAAGACTACAGCAGGCAGAGTACAACAATAAATGTGTAGTGATTCTTCCTTAAATGCTCTCTCAGCCTCCAAATACTTGAAATTCAGAAACTTCCTGAGCCATAAGTGCCTCTTTGTATCTGGTACCTCTTGATAATTTAGTTGAATGGATTTTTCCAATGTCAGCCAGCTTCTGATTTATGGGATGATAAAAGTTTTCAGAGCAAAACACATCTTCATGGTGCTGTTTCCCTTCAGGCTCATCACGCTTGATCCCCCAGACTGCTGTTACTCCAGCAATGGAATAACAGTGGTGAGTTTCTGCTTTAGACAAACAGGACTTGCCAAAGTAGCTCTATCTGACCCAAGGAAACACTGTCACTGCACCACTGCAGAGGATTTAGTGCTGCCAGTCCTGACACCTACTGCTGCCCCTCCAGTGAGCCCAGAGCAATGAGGTGACCTGGAAAGAGCCACTCTCAAAGCAGCAGCTTCTGAAACCCACTGCAAATCATGTCCCCTTTGACATCCTCCCGATAGCAGCACCTTGAGCCCTGAAGTTGCAGGGAGCAGCCCATGCTACAACCCAGAAAAAAGGCTTTGGGAACATTACCCTAAATGAACAATCAAAGAGAAAGAAACCCACTGAGACTGAGAGAGCTGCCTGTCCTCTGACCCTTTGGGCAACTGAGCCCGAACTCCTCAGGGCTTTTCTGAAAAACAGGCTGAAGTACAGTCACAGCCCAGCAGGAGTCCTAGAATGTGAACTATAAAGGGATTTGTAACAAGAAAGAAAAAGGGAGATTAAGTAACTTCTTACTCTTTAAAAAAACCACAGGCTTTATCCATTCAGCCACAACCCTGCACCTACAGCCAATGTTTAGTTCATGCCTCACAGATGTGTTGGACAGTTAAACGAGATCTCCTGATAAATGCAAATATGTTGTGACAGAGGAGTTCAAGATAAACACAAAACCTTCTCAAATCGTAGCTTACAAATCATAAACTTCATTTCCCATGCCCCACTAGAAAGTAAGTTCCTATCCTGGTTGTATTTATGCTGACACATGAAGTCAGCTGAGATTCAGGGTTTAACTGTTGAAGCAACAATCACAACAGAGGTAGTAGCAACTCACTGAGAATGTGATAGACTGGAAGTCATTTCCAACAGAGAATATGACAGAGAGTAATACTTACATTAGACTACAGTTAAGAGCTCTTCACCATAAGAGCCAGTTTCCATATTAAACTAAAAATGGAACTTGCTTTTGAGTCCAAGCAGTTCCAATGGTGGTTCCCCAGTGTCGTGGTTTTAAACCAATAACTAAGAAAATTACTTATTTCTTGCTGTGAGATATGGATTAGAACAAGAGCAAAACAGGCATAAAACTTAAAAGGGAAAAAAAAGAAAGTTTATTGACAAACTACAATAAGAACACCAGAATAAACTTCCAGAAAAACCTTTTCATCCCCTGTCTACCCACTATTCCCTTGTTCACATGACAAAAAGAGACAAAAACTTTGGAACTTTGATGGTTAAAACAGTCCCAATTCTTGCTACAGTCTTTTCACCAGTCTTTATAGAGAAACAGAAGTTTCTTCCTGTTAATTTATGGAGTTTTTCACAAGAAAAACTATTTTTGTTATAGTTTTCCATTGCTCTAATGTTAGCTGCCCAGAGCTGCTGTTATTAGAGCCCACTCCTCCCATTTTCACATCACTCTCAAGTGTCTATGGGCCATGAGTCTAGGGATGGGATTTTTAAGGATAAGTTATTCAAAGGCAAAAAAGTCTTCTTCATCTGTTTCTGTGAGCTTCACTAGAAAACAGTTTTCTCATTGCCTCTCAAGGCTTCAAATCTTCCAGCACTTCACTATACCATAATTACTCTACTTTTTTACTCAAAATTTACACTTTGAACACTCTATTCCTCCCTATTTACTGTCATGAATTAAAGGAGTGTTTTCGAGACCTTACTGTCCATTTCCATAGTTTTAACAGAAAGATATTTCAGCTTAATTAAAGCATCTTCTTAATTCTCTACCTTTTCTGAAGCTTCTTTTCTTTCCTGTCACTAGTAGTTTATAAAGTCTCTTTTCATGTTGATCACTCTCTTTTCTCTGTCTGGATAAAAAGATTAATCCGCAAGTCTCATCTGGGTAATGAAAGAGTTAAAGTCTTGCCCAGGCTGTTGTAGGTAGTTCTGTGGCCTCGGCCGGTGCAGGAGCTGGAGCCGTCTGTGATGGAAAGCTCCTCATGGCTGCCCTGGAGAGTGCAGTCGCCGCGCCCAGCCCGCTGCAGGCCCAGAGCCCCTCTCTTTCTTCACTCAGCAGTCTCCAGTGAATCCAGCCACAGCAAAAAACCTGCAGCCGAGCCAGAGATCGGCTCGGCCCGGCCCGGCCGGAGCCCGGAGAAAACCCCCTCCACAGGGCCCGCATCCCCCGGCCGGGAGACGCTGGGCCCAGCCCAGTCCCCGCCCGGCCGCATGGCCTGGGCAGGGAACGGGAGGCCTGAAGCTCTGCCACCCTTCCCAGCCAGGAAAACAAAGAGAACCAAGAGAGCTCTGGTTTTACACTTTAAGGTAGGGTTCACAAGTTGATCCCACTTTTCAATGGCCTAAACTGCTGTCAATTCTCAGCAATGACCGATAATTGGTCAGGAGAAAAGACTCCAGGCAGTTCCCAGCAACTTAAACTTTCTTAAAGGTAAAGTAACTCCATGACACCCAGTGACTCAGCAAAGTGAGGATTAACAGTGACTACTTGCTGCAGAGGACAGGTGTCTACATTTCTGAAACTAACAGTACCCCACTGTCACTGTCACTGTCACTGTCAGTAACAGGGGCAGATGCTGGAAGTAGCCCTGAGGCACCCCCTTGCTCCAAGCTGTTGCCTGCTCTTTCGTGACAGCATAGCATGAATTCCCATCCTACATAGCTCAGAGAACCAAAGTTTTGTTCTTCTTGAGGTTGTGATTTGGCATTTCTGATCAGCCATATAATGTCAGTAACAGTAAAACAATGTAAAAGTTGGTGTTTAGTTACTTCCTTTTACTAGAGGTAATAGGAATGTCGAATCCAAACACTCAGAGACCAGTAAGAGAACAGTATGAAATGGACAGCAATGGGCAAGGAATTGCACAACTAGCTTGATGATGGCAGGGAAGCAATGTGAATGCCTAGAGGTTAAATTATCATGGACGGAAAATAAGGAAGTACGGAGCTGGAATCTCTCAGCATGCTAGAAATATGAGATATGAATTCTAAGGATCGAAAAGCAGACCACATTTCTGGGAAATAGAAAAAAGTAAAAAAAAAAAGATAAATGCTTGGAAACAAAGTTCATTAGTGAAGCTGGGAACTCTGCCCTCTCCCCGGACCTCTGCGCAATTCTAAACACAATTTGATAGTAGATCCTCTAGAAGGATGCAATGAACTTAATCTCTATTTACATAGGAGAGTAGCTCTGTCCCAAGAAAAATAAGGGGGTGTTGAGGGTGATTGTGTTAACCCCGGCTGTGCTAAGGAAAAATTCATGGCATGGTTCTTTTCCTCTCTGGCAGTGACAGCCCCAGAGCTCTCAGCTGTGCAGGCTCCACACCTCTGGCTCTGTTACACTCCTGGTGAACAGAGCCAGAGGTGCTGCTGGTGTGGGCACCACTGCACCGAGCCCAGCAAACACAGCTCAGGAGGAGGCAGAGGGGAACAAGGCTCTGGCTGAGAAGGCAGTGCTGGGTTAATGGCTGGACTTGATCATCTTAAAAGCCTTTTCCAACTTACTGACCTCACTGTCCCTGCCAAAGAGCCACTAGATCCCATCCCTCACCTACTCCTAAGATGTCCTTTATCCGTGGGGCACTCCAGTCCTCAGTGAAAGGATCTCTCAGGGGAGAGCCAAATAGAAGAGCCTCATTTTATTGTGGTACCACCTCTGAACTCCACTCCTGCCATATGGTTGAATTTCTCATTGTCAGAGCCATAATCTTGACTCTGAACCTTGACTGGGCTCTAAGCCAGGACAACAGTCACATCCCAGGTCATGTGGTGGTGAGTGAACCCTACCAACAGTCTAACCAGTGTTTTGACAACCCCTCTCAAGTGTCCTTCTCTCACTGTACATCTAGATTTCTCTTTCTTTGGTTCCTAACTGTAACTCCATGTCTGTACTGAGACTTATACAGTGGGATTCACCACAAAACTTGGGAAGGTTTAGGTGGGAATAGACCCAACTGTCCCCAATGGCAGAGCTACTGCTGTTCTCCAGTGATGCTTTGATGAGTATCTGTCCTATCAGGTGGGCTGTATTTTGAGAAACATCTGGGCAGAATCCATCATTGCCTCAGGGCATTTGGAAACTAATACACAATTTAGTGAATAGACTGGGAGACGAGGACACCTACAGGAAAAAGGATCTTCCCCAGGCTGTTCCTGAAGCATTGCTTCAATAACGTTCTTGACATGGCATCGTGTTTTGTGCTACACAAAACAGCTGATGTGTCTGGAGTAGATGACTGACAGGGCTCCAGGTTCAGCAACAGCTCTTCTGGCATTGATGGTGGTGATTTTTTAACTCCTGGAGCTGACCAACATTCAGAAATTTCTGGGTTTTCCTGCTTATGTGCTTCAATAACTTTCAGTTAACATCACCTGAGATACTTAAGGTTGCCAATGTCTTTTTCTCCTCTATTGTGTCTCGTTCAGCAACTCCTAACTTCTGAACTCGAAGGATATAAGAACAGGATATGGAGGCATAAGGTACCTGCCACACAGTCTGCACTCTATCCTTGAATGACAGCCCCATCCAGGCACGATTCCTACTCTCAGTCAGTCTCTGAGCTCCCTAGAACAGGAGCTGTTGATAGTTAAGCCATATATTACACAGCACAACAGAAATAACCCTGCAGATGGCACTTGTCTGAATCCCTTCCTCTTTATGCAATAAACTGCATTTCATTTTAACAAACAGCAATCCTACAAATCACATTCATTTCCTACCACAGCAGGAATAAAAATTCTTAATTTCCCCTCAGGCAAATGTTTACGTATTCACCAAACTTGAATGATTTACAGGCACCTACTGTGACATGCACTATTCAATATTTCATATTAAAATTCAAGATTATAAAGTTTTAGTATTGTGGAGAAAAGAACAATGTGATATTCTGTTTTTTATAGTATTTCTGTAAGCCCTTAGGTACCATCCTGCACCAGATATGATCCCACTGACCTCCCTATGTGTATTACAGGCTGACACACAATGAAGAACTGTAGGGTTAATTTTAAATCCAGTCTCATGAAAGAAAATAAACTTCAGCCCAGGAAATCTGGCAATGAATTGACACACATGAATTGTTGGTTGGTAATCTATCTGCTCTGTGTCCCACTGTAACACACATCAGGCATGAGCCCGGAGCCCTGCACACAGTTTGCTTTAGCTTGGCTCTAACACACCAGGGAGCAAAGCAATAGAACAGGGCTTGTCCTACTGGGTCCCAAATTTTAGTTCTGGGGCCCATTTCTCAGTTCTGCTCAGTACTGCTGGAAATACGCCAAGAAATCTGGTTCAGGATAAGAACAGCCTGTTCCAAGACAGTTTCTTTCATTTCAACATTTCAAACACTCTTGAACGCTTGGCTCGGCATCCAAAGCAGAAACTCTTAATTCCATCCTTAATTCTGTCTCCTGTATGACTGGGAGATTTTATCTTGACAATTTTGGTTACAGAATTGGGCACTTGGAATGAGAAATAAAATTAAAGAAGCAAATAGTGGTTTGTGGTAAATCTGTTGCATTCAAAATGCTGTTACATTAGAAAAGCAACTTCAGTTCTTGTACTGCAAGGAAACAAATCCATCTTCCATCTTCAAGGAACGAGAAAGTGTCAGCTTCTGGGAAGTTAAAAATCATATAAATCCAAACTATATTTAAAAGTGTATTTGGCTAAATACAAATGTCAATACTATGTCTGTAAGCATCTTCATGAAAACCTGTGGCCTCCCACATTAAGCCAAATTAAAAAAACAAAGTGGCCCATAAATGTGAGTAAAAGATTTGAAAGGTGAATCTACATCAGAAGTTGTTCAGTATTCACAGAAGCTTCTTTCATGAGTCTCTGCTTTCTGCCTCAGGGGGTCTTATGTGTTTGTTCTTTTTTGTAGTCTTTTCTGAGGTCCTGTGACTGATCCTCCTTCATGGCTCCATGCAGTTCCCCATTCATGCACACTTCATCGTGCTTGTCAGGCTGAAGCAGCCAATATTCAAGGCTTTCAAGTTTCACCTCCTGGTCACTCACCCCAGCAATCTACATTGATTTCTCTCTTCTTGACTGCCAGGAGCTAAAAACAGCATGCTCTGAGAGCAAATTATTCACATGGGTAAAAGACTGCAGAATCAGAAAGGATAAAGATGAAAGCCAGTTGGCAGACAGCCATTAGTGGGAGAGACATTCTGCTTCCAAAATATGGCTTTCAAAAGGAAAGCGGAGATTATTAAAGGTATCATTAAATAGAATCACTGCTCTTTAAGAATGGCAGTATGTGGTTTTAACTGGAAGGATAAAAATAACATGAAATACTGTATCAGTTACAAAACCAACCAGCTACAGTTTATTCCATTCATATTATAGCTCTGAACTGCCTCCCTTCTGAAGACTATTATTTCTTCTTTATTATATTTCATTTTATTAAGCAGCTTAGAACTGTATTTATTTGATTTTTTTTTTTTTTAGTACTGGGGTTATAAAAAGACCTGGATGATAAACTAATCCAAGGACATCTTGCCTGGTGATAGCTTGGCAGGTTCCTTGGGAACACTCACCTAACACAAATCCTGTAGATAGAGAAGCTGCCTTTCAGGGACACAGAAAGAGTGATCACATTCCAGCACTGGAATGTCACTGTCCCTCTGCAAAAGGACAGATGCTTCTCCATCACAATGGTTGGGAAGAGACTTGGAAATGTGTTGGAACACAAAGAGGTCTCTGTTCTAAGTGAGAGCAGTAATTACCTGGCAAATAAATATTCTCTCTGGAAGGCCCAGACTGCACAGCTGGAAATACACAGAATTTAGAGGCTGATTTAGGGCTCTGTAACAAATTCCACAGAGATGCATTTAATCAGGAGCCCACTCCTCCCATCAGGGCTGTGTGGAGCACTGTGCTCAGCCAGGGTAGGATGTGGGTGCAACCAAAGGCAGTCCCCACCTTCACAGTGCCCCTGCTCTATAGCCCCACTGGCAGAAGTGCGGCTCGTGAGGAGAGTGTGACTTTGCTGTCAGTGACACTTTGCACAGACCTGCTGAACTGAGAAATAGGAACATCAATTTGGCAAAGTATAAATAGCAAGCAGAGCTCCTACTGCACGCTTCAAGTATTACTTAAAGCTGAGCAAGTCATCCTTATCTTACTGCAACAAGACCTTGTTTTAGAAACAGGGAAATTTATGGAAATGAAAGCATAGTTATCAGCTTGAAGTATTAGTTCCTTCAAAATCAACAGGAAAAGTTTCTCATAAATGACACAAAGGGTTTTCTTGCCCAGGCTAACCTTACTCAAAATCAGAATATGGACCACCAGTAACTAGAATGGAAAATGATACCTTACGTGTGGCTTTACTTTTCAAAGCCCAATCCCAGATCTCAACCACTATAATAAAAAAGCAAAACTCAGTAATGGTCACCATATGCAGCTTCTTCAGACTCTTGATCCAAGAGTTGCTTTAGCCCTCTGCATAATGCATTATGTTCACACACTCTACCACCAGTACTCATATTTTATCCCAAGTGTTGAAATGCTGAGATTACTTATGTCTCAAGCTCCTAAATTCATGTGATTATGCAAGAAATCCAATTCTAATTAAAACCAAATTTCTAGCGCTTCATATGGAGAAGAAAATCTTCAAAATGGGACTGCCAAAGTTGCAAAACTCCAAATACCCATAAACAGGCACAAAATACACTGCTTATTAAATCAGACTATTCTTAAGGTACTCTCAAGGCTGTGAGAGACAAACTGGAGCTGGAACTCCTGATACCATGCTGTCATGCAATATCTTAAGCAATCTCTGCCTGCAGAAACCAGGCAAAAATAGAACAAATTCATAGAAGTCATTAGGAAAAATAACAATGGAAGCCCAAAGAACTGCACACTCAACCTGGGTGGAGATGGGGATGCCTCATCCTGCAATGGTTCAGTGCTGCTGACATTTCTTTCACAGGAAAAGCCATCACATGCACTGGGTGAGTTAATGTTTTCTCAGACTACACATGAAGTCTCATCTCCAGCCATGTGGAACTCTGACTGACAGCCTTAGCAGGCCTGTGCATGTCAGGAACAGTATAAAGTTGATATCTGCATGAACTGAACAGCTGTGGAGACAGAAGTTACTTTGGTTTTGCTAGAAGCATAATGACAGTTCTGAAAATTCCCCTTTTCTCCTCACCTATATGAATCCAGGCCCTGTTCCAGACTGTTTCTCATTAACTGGTAGTCTGGTTTTGTTCCCATCACAGCTGAACAGATTGGATATTTTCTAATCATTTCACCCATCCCTGACATATCAACACCCAAACAATTCTCCAGCCAAAAGAAAACATTTGACAGATCTCAACTGTTAGAACACTCTAACCTGCACTTACAGGAAGATATTAAATTAATCCTGCAAAAGCAACAAGGTCTGGCTATGTTATCAGATGCCTATGCTATTTCTCTAAATTAGACTATTTCTAATTTGTCTTTTCCTTTCATTAATCAGCATAATCAGGTTAAAGTTACAGTCACATGTTTACAGCTTGGACTTGTTTGCTGCATCTGAGTCAGACTTCAAGAGAAGTTGGAGTGTCCCAAAGCTTCTGTTTCTCCCTCTGATATCCATCAGCTCTATAAAAGATGGCATCTGTCACTACAAACACCACTTCATTTTAAAGGGGAAAAGCCTTGATGTAACACTCCTGAACCCAAACTTCCCACCAGTGCTTGTGGATGATGCAGTGGATGCCCCATATGAATTAACTCAAAGGTTTTTAATACTGCTTTTAGAAAAAAACACTGTGTGAGCATCAGAACCACACAGTCTGGTTCTGTACTTGTCCCAAACGTTTAACCTGAGCATCAGCAACAGTGCAAGTTGGCATTGGAGGATTTAGAGACTCTCTTTTCCTCATGGATTTTCCGGTAACTGGGTGTTGTATTAACTCAATCTTCTATGCACAAATTGAGTTATTAATCTTTTTGACAATTACATTAACTTAATTACCTCTGTAGAGTTTGATTGATGCTCTAGTGATCACACCAAGGTGACAAAATGTAAAGCTACCTAGGAGAGCTTTTGGTATGGCTGGTTAGTCACTTCTTTGCCTGTCAGAAACGTCTGACAATGAATGATAAAAACATAAAATAAGCCCCAAAACATGGAATCCATACTTGCAGAAAACAGCTCAGCCTCCAACTCCCTCAGGAATACATCCCTCAGGAAAAACATACCAACAGCAACAGAAAAAAGCTTTTCTTGTTGCTATGGCTTAAAGGCAGATACAATTTGGGAGGAAGGGAAAAAGGAAACCTAGGTAAGGTGACTTTTCTCGACTTCAGTCTTTGCATCTGCCAAATGGGAAAAACATAGATATACAGTCTTGATATATACATGTGAAAATGCTCTGTGTAAGAGGGATAATGAACCTATATCATCGATTTCAGTGGGCTCCAGAGCACACCAAACTGCTGCTGTTCCACAGTTCTCCTCAGGAGTTCCATTAGTTCTTAAAATAATTTGATACATTTCTCCCATGCAGCTATCTGAGCACCTTCAGTGTTGTGCTGCCACATATTTACCCGATCCTTTATTTCTTCTTTCTCAGATCCTATCACCCACTGAAAATACACCAGGTCTACTGTTTCATTAAGTCCTGACACTCACGTATATAACTTTTACAGCCAAATAAACACATCGTAGAATCATTGCCATCAAATCCCAGCAGCTTTTTCTGGAGCTACAGCAGCTCGTTATCCCCACCTGGAGGACGGACCGACCCCTCAAGGACCCGCGTTCACTCACAGTTAGTCTCTGTCTCCGAAGGCACGGGTAAAACTCGGCAGGAACCCCAGCAGGACTCGCACGTGTGTGCACCACATCCAGCACAGGACACACGGACCTGTGCATCACATTGTGAAAAACACAGTTCACTCCTTAGAATTTTTAAAAGTTTAATAAAGGATAAAAGAAGGACAAACAATCCAGCACTGGGGTGCCAAAGAACGGCCAAAGAGCACAGAGGCAGCTTAAAATCGTGATATCTATATACGGTTACATTGCTGGGGTTACATGCATATTCATTATTTTACACATGATTCAAACATTCTTTTGAGTTTTTGATGTTTTAGGAACTCTCTTGCTTGGTTTTAACTTCTGACGTGTCTGCAGGACCTTCTGTAAATTAGGTCTATGTATTTTATTTCTTGTTGTGGTTTTATCCTGTTGGTTCACACTCCTAATAGTGCTGACAGAGTTGATAAATCCTTCTCAGATGCTTATGCTCTGCTTTTTGTCACTGTTATCACTTGGAGAGGCCAGCTGGCAGATGTAAGAAACAGAATAATTGCTTTACACTATTTTCTGAGTTAGTTATATGGAAGTATTTTAGTTTCTATTTTAACATTTTTCTAAAGCCTATGATATATTTATTACATTTTCATTCATATGAACAGTGCATAAACTGACAGATTATACAAAGCAGTTAAAAGTAAGTATAAGTTGTACCATATCAAAATATTTGTGATGTAAAAAGCTAATCTAAGAATGTGAAAGCTAGTATTATCATCTATAACAACATCCAGCACAGGACACACACACGTGTGCTGTAGTTTGGACAGAGCTGTCCTTCAGAGCAGTCAGGAGGGCTGTGGTACCAGGGACACCACAAGTGTTTGACGGATCTCTGCTTCTGACAGAACCCCAAACACGGGTTATGGGGCACTCCCTCGAGGGCAGAGGCCCTGCAGAGGACCTTGGTAAATCAAAGGTCTGGCCAGTAACCAAGCATGTGGAACTTAACAAGAGTGACTGATTCTGCACCTAGGACAGGGCAGTCCTGGCTCTGTGAATGGGCTGGGGAATGAGAGGCTGGAGAGCGGCTGTGGGAAGGGACCTGGGGGTCCTGGAAGGCTGGATGTGAGTCACCATTGCCCTGGCAGCCAGGAGGGACAGCATGTCCTGGGGGACATCAGGCCCAGCATGGCCAGCTGGGCAAGGAAGGGGATTGTCCCACTCTGCTCTGCTCTGGGGTAGCCTCACCTTGAATGTTGTGTGCCATTTTGGGCACCACAGTATAAAAAAAAGACATTAAGCTATTAGAGAGCATCCAAATGAGGGACATGAGGATGGGGAAGGGTCTGGAGGGGAAGCCTTATGAGATGTGGCTGAGGGCACTTTGCCTCATTGTGGGCAGTGCAGGGGCAGGCAGTGGTCTCATCTCTGCTGACAGGGACAGAACTCGAGGAAATAGAGCAAAGCTGAGTCAGGGGAGGTTTAGGCTGGATATTGGGAAAAGCTTCTTCCCCCAGAGGGTGGCTGAGCACTGGAGGAGACTCCCCAGGGCACCACTCAGGGGCCTGATCCTGACGTAGCTCAAAAAGTGTTTGGATCACACCCTCAAGCAGGAACAGGGTGAGATTGCTGGGGTGTTAAAAATAACAATATAATATTGTCTTTCACATTTACTGTTGTTACTGATCATAAGTATTTGGATACAGTACAATTTGTAACTCCTTTTAGCTGCGTATTACTGTAACACAATTTATTAGTTTTGCATTGTATAGCTCATAGAAATAATCGTGTGATGAATATTATATCTATGTATGCACTGTATAGCTTATAGAAACAGTGGTGTGATAAATGTATTAGATTGTAAGCCTTAGCAAAACGTGAAATATTAAAATGTTTCTATGTAGCTAAGAGAGCAGTGTGAAGCAATTATGTTGTTTTTCCCACATCTGCTGAGGGACCTCTCCAAGTGATAACAGTGACACAAACCAGAGAAGATCTGGTCTACAGGATGTCATGCAGATAAGTCAGCATGTAAGGCCAAAGAAAAGAGTTTCTGCAACATCAAAATCTCCCAGAAATGTTTGAATAATGTATGAAACACATGAATATGCATAAACCTCAGTAATGTAACAGTATGTAGGTAACACTGTCTTAATCTATCGGTGTGTTCTTTGGCCGATGGCCAGAAACGCCTCAGCGCTGGACATTGTCCCTCTTTGTCCCCTTATTAAACTTTTAAAGATTCTAAAGCATGAACTCTGTTTTTCCCACGGGTGACCTGTGCTCCGGGTCTCGGCGGTCGCTGTGGCGGCTCCAGCTCAGGAACATTCCAGGGCTCTGCGAGCGCCGCGCGCCCCCCTCAGCGCCGCGCGCCCCCCTCAGCGCCGCGCGCCCCCCTCAGCGCCGCGCGTCTTCCTCAGCGCCGCGCGCCTCCCTCAGCGCCGCGCGTCTCCATGGCGACGCGCCGTGACGTCATCCGCGCGCGCGCCGTGACGCAAAAGGGCCGCGCGGGAGGTGGCGGGAGCGCCGAGGTTGCTGTGGGCCGGGCTGGGCCGGGCCGGGAGCGGCGGCATGGCCGGGCCGCACCTGCAGCAGCCCAGCTTCCTCCTGGTGGGTGCGAGGGGCACAGCGTCCTCCTGCTGCTCGTGGGAATGGCAGCGCTGCGGCGGGGCGAGCCCGCGGGAACGGGCCGGGCCGGGCGGGCAGCGGAGCGGTGTCTCGGTACGCGGTGAAGGCACCGCGGGGGGCCCGTGCGGCCTCGGGTGTCGGCAGCAATGCTGCGCCGGAGAAGCGGCGCTTGGGGGGATTTTCGCACGTCGTGGCCGCGGTAAGTGCTGTCGTGCCCGGCAGCCGTGATCGGATTTCCCTTGTGGTTTGTACCAGGCCACGCTGAAGGCGGATTGTGTCAACAAACCCTTTGCGCAGAGGTGCCACGATCTGGAGACGGTCATCGAGGAGCTGCCTGCTAAGGTGAGCGCTCTCTGCTTTTTCAGAGCATCGCTGCTTGGCAAGTTTCAGGGGAATTGGTTTTTTATACTACAGTTCTCTTTGTTCCTCTTTGTCTTATCAAGACAAACTGTCTGGAACGGGCTGGAGCCACGCGGAGGTGTCCAGGGAAGGGCTGGATGTGGCACTCGGTGCCGTGGTCTGGTTGACACGGTGGTGTTTGGTCACAGCATGCAGTCGATGATCTCAGCTCTTTTCCAGCCTGATTCTGTGGTTCTGAGTTTTGGGTCCCTGAGTAACAGGGAAACAGTGGGACTCCAGTGTTGCCAAGAGTTAAGAACCTTTTCTAATCATTAAAGGGTTGTTTCATTTCACTGCCCAGGTGATGCTGATGAGCACTGTTGTGACTTCAGTAGGATCAGAAATAAAGATAGGTCTCCCATAATTGCTGTGTTATAATGCAGTATTTTGGATGGACAATCTGCCCAGTGATAATCCAAAACCAGTCATAAATAAATGTCAAGAGTTATCTTTGTGGGTCCTAGTACATGCAGTAGAGAATATCCAAGTGAGGAATTGTGCACATTAATTCTTTGTGTCTGTTTTCCCTGAAGGAACTGCATGGCATCTTCCCATGGCTGGTGGAGAGCATTTTTGGCAGCCTGGATGGCATCATCGTGGGCTGGAATCTTCGCTGCTTGCAGGGAAGAACAAATCCTAATGAATATTCTGTGGCTTTGGATTTCCTGGATCCCAGGTAAACTCACTCATTTCTGCACAGATTAAGAAGTGAACTGTTGAACAAATGAGCAGTGTTTGACCTTATTCCATTGTGCAAAACTAAGTTCACAGAAGCCAGGCAGCAGAGGGTATTTACCGTGGGATTCACTGTCTGGTGCTTGTTTGCAGTGGACCGATGATGAAGCTGGTTTACAAACTCCAAGCAGAAGAGTACAGATATGATTTCCCAGTCTCATACCTTCCAGTGAGTAACTGAACAGTTTGTAAGAAGGGAATGTAATTATTGTTGCAGCTACTGGAGCTTTGCATGCATTTTATACCTACATTTCAGTTTAGGCCAAGTGCTCCAGGTTTAGACCCATTTCTTGAAATGGCTCCTGGGGGAGGAGAGTTCCCAGCCATAAAATCTCCAGGAGATTGTGGTTCTCAGCAGCTGGATATGTCTGTTCAGCCAAGAAAGCTGCACTGTGGTTCTTACTCTGTCCCCAGAGAGAGGTGTGTGGTTATTAGTAGTTGCAGGATTGAAAGTAGTTTTGTAAACTTATCCCAGAGCAGTGTCTTCCCTGCCTAAGCTGTGTGCCCATGTGCTTGTCTGACTGCTATCCTGGATGTGAAGTGTCACATTTCCAGCAAATATGTTCATCTGCAGAGTTGTTTTGTTGTTTCTTCCATTGCTACCACCTACATGCTGCATATAAATTGGTTCAGATAGTCCTACAGTCTTTAACAAAGGGAAACCTCATTTAAATATAGGGTAATTGCTGGTCCACAGCTCAGTTACCTGGACAAAACCAGCAGCCAAACACCAATACTCTGCTGCTCCCACTCCAACTGGGAAAGTCATGGTGAAGGCTTTTTAAAAAAATACTGAATTTAACTTCAAAAAATACTGAATACTCATTTTCAGAGAGAGAGCTGAGAGTTCTTTAAAGACCTTGCATTTAGACACAGAACTACTGCAATGCAATAAAATCCCACAGATCTGAATGTAGGGATCATCCCAGAAAGCTGGAATGCAGAATCTCACTATCTGAAAACATACTTTGCAATATGCTGAGTAGCGAGATGAATATTTTCTTACTCTTTCAGGGCCCTGTGAAAGCTTCAATACAAGAGCAAGTTCTGCCAGAATGTTCCTTATACCACAACAAAGTCCAGTTTCCTTCATCTGGTGGTGTGGGCTTGAATTTGGCTCTTAGTATCCTTTAACAGTTGAGTATCTAATTCCTTGTAAAATATCTAAAACTGAGAGATCATGAGTGTTTCTTTTCTACATTTATTATGTATGTGGGGTAAATCATGGCCATGCTGAAGAGTTTGGGCTGATTAGAAATGTTTAGATTACAATTTAAAATAAATGTGTCCTGTTATAAACCCTTGTTGGAGGATTTTCTGGCCTTAATCAAGTCAACAACAAAATTCCCAGTGTTTCTCAGTAGAGCCTGTATTTCACAGTTGGTTTTTTTTGTACCTACTTGTAGTTTATGCAACATGGTGGAAAAGAGCACATTCACTTTGCAGGTAGAGTACTTTTGGAATCAGTGTATCTGTGCTGGTTTCAGTTTGAAATAGTCAGATGTGCCAAGAGTAGCACAAACACCTCAATTATCAATGTTTCAGTCAGCTGGAAAGCAAGAAGCCAAGGCTGAATTTGCTCAAAAGCTCTAGCAAGGCACTTCAGCACTGACAAAGTACAAATGTAGTGGCTGTTCAGCATCTCCCAATATCTAACAGCTGTACCTTGTTTCTATTATGTGATCCTTAACTCCGCTCTTCCAGATCCATTTGAATATTACATGTTCTACTTTGCAATTAGTTTGATTACACAGAAGGTAAGTAGCATTTTTTCCCTTAAAATTTCTCCATAATGCTCAAAGGGCCTGCTGCGGTGCTGTGCAGCTAAATTAACAGCAGGGGCATCTGTTCTGTTGGAATTTGTTAATGCTTTGGTTCACTTGATGATCCAAGACTGGATAATAAATAGAATACCCACCTTGGATACCCAGTAAGCAGTCTCATGCCTACAAGGAGCAGGCAATGGATTCCAAATGGTTTCTTTTCCCCAATAAGGGATTCTCTATCCAGTAAGGGCTTCTCTACAGTCAGAACCACAGCTTGGTGCTGTGGGCTGTGGTTATTTGGTTCCTCTGCCTGTTGTTACCTCTCTTCTCCTGCTTCGTTACAATCATTGCTGCAGCAGCCCTTTTCTGGCAGCTCATTTTCCTTTGCTCCAAGGGGTCTTTGCTGCCATTTCATCCTTTCTAACCACTGGGCCTCTGCTTTTTTTATGCTAAGGGGGTCTGGCAACACTCCCCAGGACTGGCTTAAAGCAGCAGTGTTTAACCCCAGGTATATCCTGTGTGTGTTACAGAACTCACCTGTCACCCATCATGTCAGCCCTTCCAACAGTGCTTATTTCATCCTGGTGGACACATACCTCAAGTGTTTCCTGCCCACAGAAGGAAGTGTCCTTCCCCCACCTTCTTCAAATCCTGGGGGAACCATCCCTTCCCCTACTCCCAGGTAATGGCTACAGTGTCAGGGGCAAATTGTGGGAACAGTGCAGACAAAATATGGCTTGTTGGAACAAAATCAAACAAGTAGAAAACACCTCCAGACTTCCATTGTATGTACTTACACATAGGAATAGTGATGCAGTGGTTGGTTATAGTTGAAGTGCTTAGTAATTACAGTAAGTTGCAGAAGTTTGAAATGTGTAATCAGTTTTGCAGTTTGAAAGACTTGTTTTAAAGTTTATAAAATACTGATTTTAGAAAACACTGATTAAAAGCAATGATACATCCCTACATCCCCCCGTAGTGCACCAAGACTTCCTGATTTCTGTATTTTATTTTGCATTTTCCTCCAAGGTCCCCAGCAGTGCCTTTCTCCTCCTATGGCATGCACCACACCAGCCTGCTGAAACGGCACATTGCCCACCAGCCCTCTGTGAACGCTGACCCAGCCTCCCAGGAGATCTGGAGATCAGAAACACTGCTTCAGGTACCTTGCATTTAAGGGAAGAAAATGCCCTGCAACTTTTTTTTCTGCTCACTGAGGGATCTCTTCTTTTTAAAGCAGAGGCATTTAGGCCAGTTTGCTCTAGCTTGGTTTTGGAACTGAGCAGTGCAGCTGTTGCTTCTGGTTAATGCAACAAAGAACCACTGTGAAGCTGTGGAGTTATAGCTTAGAAAGGCACTAAATGTCCTTTCTTAGACTAAGGATCTAACAAGTGACCTCAGGCATCTGAATATTTTTTTTCTGAAAAAGTTTCTGCATCTGATTTTCTTTTTTAAATCTTACACCAATTCTGTGCTCTGTGCAAAGGCAGAGGTTAAATACAGCCAAGTTGGTTTTGTTCATTATCAAGGGAAGGAAAAGAAACTCTGGATTTAGCAGTTGTTCTAAACCAAGTTGCTGAACTAATTGATGTCTGGCAGATGCTAAGAGTTTGTCATCTCAGCCATTGGCATGATAACCTGAAACATCTTCAATAGGTGCTATTTACCAGTACAGCTTAGTTTTCAAGTTATTTACTGTGGTCTTCCTTTTACTTGTCTTCTGACTGACAGTCCAGGATTATTTCTGTTTCCCTAGCTGAGAAAATATTTGTTTTGCAGATTTTTGTTGAAATGTGGCTTCATCATTATTCACTGGAAATGTATCAGAAAATGCAGTCCCCGCATGTCAAGGTAATAATTTGTACTGCACTTGTGAACATCACCTGCGGTTGAGCTCTTACCTTGGGGTAAATCTCTTATTCTGTGCAGAATTTTTTTTGTATATTGGTCCAAAGGAAAGAAATAATTTAACAGAGTATCTATTTAAGTGTGCCAGAGTTGATAATCCAGTTACAAAGAATGTTGTGAATAAGTGTGTCATCCAGATTTGCCTTCATTGCAGAAGTTGTGTTAGTTTTGTTCTGGTTTTTGTTTCTTTTTTTTTTGTTCAAGATGAGTTTGTGGGATGGTCACAACAATCTGAACATCAGTATCAAAGTACTAATGATCGAGAAGATGCCACTATAAAACCATTGTGCTAAATCCCATGGGGGGCAACATGACTGCTAAAAATAGCTAAAATTGATTTCCAGCAGAGATAGCAACTGTTATTGAAATACCAATTAGTAATTTCTAACATCTGTAACCATTTTTTAGCCTAAATCCAAATTAAAAAAAAAAAAACAAAACTTACTAAACTGCAATTTATATTGTTTCATGTTCCAAAATATGCTTTTCACCTTAATGGTGTCAGAAGCAGTTCTGTAGCTACAGAATTGGATTATCTGGCAAGCTCTTGCTCAGATAATTGTAAGCAGTTTGTGGTGGCCTGTTCAGTAACAAACTACTGCATGTAAGGAGTAAGTAAATGTTGGGGAGGCTAAGATTGAAGGCATTATAAATGTAAAGGGAATTTGAAGGAGAAAATGTTGATCCTCTGAATTCCCTCTGGGTCACAGTGGGACTTTCATAGAAGGGGAGAGAAATAAAAGCTACTCAAGATTTGTTCCTGTGTGGAAGTGCAATATGAGAGTTGATTGAAAAATCCTAATCCTTCGTTCCACAGGATATGAAATAAAACACATTTATATTTTGTTAGGGAAAAACATTGGAGAACTGAAATGTGATGGGTTTTGTTTTTTATTCTCAAAGTTGAGGTCAAAATGCAAACTCACTAATGTTGCAAAGTCTCCACTTGGGACTCCCAGCAGCATGGCTGTGCACCTGTGATGGAAAGGCTTTGCTTGAAGTACCTTTGGTCTGTCTGTCTGTCCAGTCTCTGTGCATCAAGCGCTGTGCTTAGGCCAGAAATGATGATTGCTTTAAACTTCTCTCCTCTGTTCACCCTCTGTATTTCAGATGCTCTCTTCTAGCACTAGGGAGCAGCAGTTGCAGACAATGACTCTGCACCTTGTGGTGGAGTAGGGCCTAGGTAGAGCTTACAGTTCTCTGAAATCAGCACTTCAGGATCCTCCACAAGGTGTGTTGAGCCACAACCTGAGGCCATAACTCCCTGATGGTATTTTAGCTTCATCTTTGATGGGAAGTAATCATGAACATGTAAAGAAGGAAGTCTTTGGGGGGTGGAAGAGTGGAATGGGGGACTGGAAATCCCCATGAGATACATAAATGGATGCAGGATCTCTCCTGCAGGACTGAGGAAAGGTTCCAGATCAGTTGGCAGCAGGACTGTTCATTAGTCTGTGATGCTGAACTGAACTTTGTAGACTGTGTGGGCTGAAGGAGAGCAGTCTGCCTTGTGGTTCCTCAGATGAGGAAGTAGAACATCCAGAAGTGTAAGTTCTGTTTTAACACAAGCTTTAAAGGCCTTGACTGGAAACCTAAGGTGGTCCTATACCTTATTCTTAAAATGATTGATAATTATGCAGGTTCACTTGATTCCATTTATCCTTCTGTGTGTTTGGGAGGAAGGGGAATTAGAGACCACTCAGTCCTGATCTCAAGCTGTTTGAGCATCAGTGATTTGAAATGGCTGCATATCTGTATTGGAAGGTGGGATGAGGTTCTGCAGAGCTTGCTCACTCTTTGCCCAGCAGCCAGATTCGTTTGCTTTCATGGGCCAAGACAGATCTCAGATAAGTGACTTTCTTGAGAAGCAGAATCATGGATTTTTCCTTAAACCATGTTAATGTCATCACAGACCTCCCTTTATAGGTAGAAGGCAGTGGAATGGGCATGAATAGTAAATAATTTCTATTGAGAAGATACATATTACAGCTTTGAATTCTTTTTGAGTCTGCTGTGAACCTGAGATTGATGCTATTTGCTATGCTGTCACTGTTTTCCCTTTTAATTCAACTATTTTCCAATTCTTTTGTCTGTCTTTTCTCTCTCTGATGATCTAGAGTCCAAGTGTGCAGCATCTTTTTTCCTATTCCCTTCTGCTGTTACCACAAGAAACCCTTAAAAATAAGTAGTTTGATAAAACTTTGTCATGCTTCCTGACCTTCCAGTGCCAGGTGTTCAGCCCCTGCACTGCATGTGGAACACCCATTAAAATCCAGGGGTTTGCAGATTCCTGTGGCAGGGGAGTCACTTTGGAAGCAGACAATCTGCCCAAGCTCCTGGGGAGCCTGCAGTAACAATCCTGCCACTCCAAGGGTGTGAAACCAAAAGCTGCCAAACTGACAGCGGAGGAGACAGGGTAGAGGCTGTTTAAAGACAGCAGAGGTGTGATCTGGAGAGTTAGTTTAGATGCCTGACAACAGTCATTGGGGTCTGTGTAGTGTACATTTTTTGTTTTATGTTTTTTCATTAATTTCATACATGTGTGTCACTGTTGCTACAGTATCCTCTTCACTGTCATAGTCAGAAAATACTGGTCAGGTTGTTCCTTGGAGAAGGGATGTGGCTGAGGTGTGCAGAGACTTCAGTGTTATGGCAAGATGCCTTTTGCATCAGCATGTAACACTGTGCTAGGTATGTCTTTGCCTTTTTAGATGTGTAATGTTTCTCTAATAGCAAAAGTCATTTCCTCTTTTGAGGAAATTCACAAGACCTGCAGCCTTCCCAAATAGCCTTTAGGTAGAGAGAAGACATAGGATTTCTCTGGACAGGAAAGTCCAATATGAGTTTCTTCTTCATACAAATTGTGCTTCTCCAGCAGAATAGGAAGAAATGACAAAATTTTCAATGTAAAAACGCTTGCAGAATACTTCTTACTCCATTTTTAATAAAACACTGTAAGGGTGTGTAAATCTTTGTTGCTGCAGTTCAATTCACTTCTGAAATGGGGAATTTCTTTGGCAAAAGCTCTATATTCCCCACCAGTCCTTGCTCTGAGCACAGCAAAGAGAACAGCCACTTTTTTGACACCTGCTGTATTTCCAGGTTGATAAAGGGTAAGAAATACTGTGGAATCAATCTACTGAACACCAGAAAAAAAGAGGATACTGTGGCTGCAGTTGTTATTGTGATATGTTGTCCCTGACTGTATTTGTGATGTTCATTTTTCCCCCCACCCTTCTTCCTTGGGCTCATTCTCACTTTTTTTTTCTCTTGCTCTCTTCTCTCCTTTTTTCCCTCCCCCCTTCCTTTTTGTTTCTGTTGTCTCAGCTGGAGGTTCTCCACTACCGACTCAGTATCTCCAGTAAACACCACGGTAGTCCTGCCCAATCCAGCTACCAGGCCCTCCACGCATACCAAGTATTACCATCTTTTCATTTTGTTTCCTTTTTAAAAATCTTGTTCCATCATATAATCTGCCAAGTGTATTGGTGCTGGCTGTACAGCAGCTTCTTCTGCCAAGGTGTGGTTTTATAATTTGAGAACACTGCATTGAAATTCACTAAAATTGTTCAGTGAAAGAGATACTGAGAGATATTAGCAAAGGTCATGGAGAAAAGAGTTAAACTCTAGCATGTTATGAGGACTAATTGGAAACTCTGTTTCTAGAGATGCATTCTTGCAGTGTAAGACTTAACCAGCTATGCTGTTTTTTGGCACCAAAGCTGTCTTCACCAGTGGCAGATTTCTGCCTCTCACACAGTAGTCATTTAAGCAAACCTTGCGTGGAAGAAAAGATCAGAATTTGCATGGCTGTCACCCAGATTAAGGTAGGTAACATCTGGGGGTTTTTAGCCAAGGAAATGTCATTGGATAATGCTAAATTTGTGGTGGCAATGTCAACTTGACTCCACTTTTGCAAAAGCACAAGTGGTACATTTGCAGATTGTTCAGGAAATGTGCATGCAAAAACATTCCTGTTGGAACAGATTGCTGATTCCTCTTTCCCTACTTCAGCCCTTTTATTCATTGGGTCTTCATTTTGGGAATGGGAGGGCTAAGCTTATATACTGTAAAGCTCTTTAGCACTACATGGCATTTCCCTTTAATCTGCTCTTTAATCCTTTTTTTGTTTTGTTTTAATTAAGTGCTATGATATCTCAAGGTGCTGTTTAGAAAGGAACACAGAAAGTACTACTTTAAATCTTTTTTACTGTAACATTTATTTAATTATTGTATTAAGAATGGCACACATCCATCCTGTATGAAAAGGTTTTACAGCAAAAACACTGTGGGGAAAAGCAGTTTTTAAAGCAGTGACATTCATAATGGTGGTGATCCAGGCTAAGAGGAAATTGTAAGAGCTGCTATGTGGAAAAACTACTAACATCACCCAAAATGATGTATTGAAATAGGGTGGTTTTGTAATTCCAAAGGTACCTTCAAGGGGGGCTTGGGATTTTTAAAATGACACCCTTTCAAGGCCTGTAGCAGAGTACTCAGCCTCTCTAATTGCTGTGGAGATCCTGGTGTGAACTCCAAGGGACCACACAGGAGTTCTGCCTTCTTGCACAAACTCATCAGGACTGTAGAAAACTTGGTGATACAAGTTGGAGCTGTCAGAAACAAGCCCAGCCTTCATTAGAGCTGGTAAAGGTTTATCCCTCTGTCAGGAGAGTCTCGGGTCTGGCTGCACTACAGGGCTGTGTCTGTCATCGAGCCTGGAGTGACTGGCACAGTGTATTCAACATCTTAGAGTGTAAAAGGACATCTGCTCTGCCTCAGGCATTTCTGAGAAGGGACATAAAGACAGACATAGACACACCCTCCCTCCCTGCCTCAAGCACTGGAAACTTCTTGCAGCTAATCCAATACACCTTTCCAGCACTTCCCATTATATCTGCAGCTGTAACTTACATTTCATGTACATTATTCTTCTCAACTTCAGTGAAACAGAGTACAGATCTCAAAATCTGCCTTCAGAGGTGGATTGAGATTAGTTCACTATTAAAGCAGGTGGCAGTAGCAGAGGAGTTTGTGCTTTGGCTGCACATTCAGCAGCCAGGGGAACCAGCACATCTTTGCCTCGTTCACCTCCTTGCTCTATCAAACACACACTTCTCATTAGTAACATCACTGTGGCTCACCTTGTGCTGCTCCCACCCAGGCTGCTTCTCCCCCTGAGGATGTTAGACCCAACAGGATCTCACAGGACTCCAAACAGTTCTTATTCTGACTGTAACTGTGTAGGATTATTCTCTCCTGTAAGGTTGATGAGCACCAGCATAGGAAGGAGAACTCAGTAAAGCCATGAGCATAAACAAAGGACCTGCTGTGCTTCTGCAGCAATGAACTTACAGCCATAATGAAAGGCTGAATATTCTTTTTTCAGAAAGGGGTAAGTCAAAAATCTGCAAGTTACTCTGTTCTTTAAAGCCAGCCCAAAATTCAGTTCATTAGAGTACTGTAGATAACTTTTCTTACAATCCAAATATGCTGCTCCTGTTTCTTAGTGAACTGGTGGCAGAAGATTGATGCAGCTTGTCCTGGGGAGCAAACCTGTCCAAAATCAGGTGGCACCAAACTATGGTGAAGAACCTAGAAGGAAGAGAGCATTTCCTGTATTTGGATCTGAGAATATAATTTTCCTGAATTCCTTGGACATTTAGCAAATGACACTCATTAGTTGCCTCTCTTTTGCTTTAAATCTAGGAGTCATTCAAGCCCACTGAAGAGCACGTGCTAGTGGTAAGACTGCTTGTGAAACATCTGCATGCTTTCAGCAACAGCCTGAAACCAGAGCCTCTCTCCCCTTCAGCCCATTCTCACACAGCCAGCCCACTGGAGGAGTTTAAAAGGTTGGTATATGAGCATGTCTCTGAAATGTATAGAACTAAAAAGCTGAGCTTTCTCTGAGAGGTTGAATTATGTTGTTTTGATGCTAAATACAGAAGTACATTATTAAAAGTACAGGAAAGCCCCTGAGGGGGTTCAGCAGCAGCTATTGCACTAGTCTATAGAGAAAAAAAAATGCTACCAGAGGATTCTGGCCAAGGTTAATTTAGTATTTGGTATTTAATTTGAGTTGAAATTCAACGGCTGGAAGTCATTTCAGTTAAAAAAAGAACAAATTTTGCTCAATTCTTTCTCTGTTTGCATTTGTGAA
Organism: Pseudopodoces humilis; assembly: GCF_049639895.1. Classification (NCBI taxonomy): domain Eukaryota; kingdom Metazoa; phylum Chordata; class Aves; order Passeriformes; family Paridae; genus Pseudopodoces; species Pseudopodoces humilis. Next base: position 11,408,883 of record NC_142219.1, read on the forward strand.
AGTGTATTGGGTTGTTGGTTGGTATGGTTGAGTGTTTTGTTTTTAAAATTTGCTGCCAGTTTATACACGTGAATGTCTTTGAAACTTTTTGCAGGGTTGTGATTCCTCGGTTTGTCCAGGAGAAGCTTTATATCTTTCTGCAGCACTGTTTTGGCCACTGGCCTCTGGATGCCTCTTTCAGAGCAGTATGTACCTGCTTCTCCCCCTAAGTCTGTACTCAACAGAACTAGTTATTAGAAATAGTTATTAGTTACTGCCGTTCAGCAGCTGTTTCTTAGCCTTTACATCTTTCTTTTCTAGTGGAATTCTTTATATAACAAATAAATTAACAAAAAACCCTTCCTGCCTTCCTTTATTGGCACTCATGTGGGTTTATGTGTACATTTGCTTAGGTTCTTGAGATGTGGTTGAGTTACTTGCAGCCCTGGAGGTACGCGCCCGAAAAGCCACCACAAAGCACGGAGCCTTTGCCTCGCAGCGTCTCGGAGAAATGGTGAGGAGGGGAGCAGCTGGGACTGATCTCAGCCAAACCTCAAGGAGATCCTGACTAAAACACCAGGATTTCAGGAGCTATGCACCAACCTGAATTAATTACTTATATAAGACTAGAGAAAGATTTCTTAGAACACCAGTACTTGTTTTGAGAGTATTCTTTTTTCTCCATGTAAATTTGCCATCTTTCCAGGGACAGTATAAAACATTCCCTTAGTGGCTTATTTGGTAGAAGACAACAGTTCTTTAAATAGCTGTACTCACAAATCCTGTTCTCACTTTGACAGGGCTGCCTTCATTCAAGAAAACCTGCTCATGTATACCAAGCTGTTTGTGGGATTTCTGAACAGAGCTCTTCGAACAGACTTGGTCAGTCCAAAAAACGCCCTCATGGTGTTCCGAGTAGCTAAGGTCTTTGCTCAGCCCAATCTAGCTGAAATGATCCTGAAAGGTAAAAGGATATTTTGACATCTTGTGTTGTCCTGTCTCAGTCTTTCTTCACAATAGTTATATCTCATCTCAGAAGCACTGAGGTGAATGGACCTCTCTCCCATTTTTTGTGCTATTTTGCCATTCAGCAGTCTGTCTTCACTAATGTTTGTCAATTGGTTTAGTGAGTCTGTAGTTCTTTTCTAATCACCACAGACTGCATTCCACAACTTCCCTTTAAAGAACAATGAACCCAATTGTCAGTTTTTCTCACACTTGTATTACTTCAGTATATACCTCAGGATTTAAACTTTATATATCTCTGAAAGTCTCTGTACTTAGTAAAAGAGTCATGCGTGCATTTCAGGATAATTAGGGTGTGGTTAGATTTGGTATCAATGTCTGAAGTATATTTCTCCACTGCCTTTTGTTAAAAAATGTTACAAAATTAAAATGCTGCTTTGTATGGTCTGCATTAAATGCACACAGGCACTTTCTACTCTGGGCAGAGAGAAGTAAATAATGAACTGATTAAGGCCTCCTTCCCCTCAGAACTCACTCTCTAAATAAAAAAAGCAGCCTTAAGGCAGCTGGACCTTCCCCAGCAAGACCAGTATTATGTAACCATCTCCACTGCTTTTTTCAAATTCTAGGAGAACAGTTATTCCTGGAGCCAGAACTTGTCATTCCCCACCGTCAACACCGACTTTTTATGAGCCCCACTCTTGGTGGGAGTTTTTTGTCATCACGGTCTCCAGCTGTTACAGATGCCTCATTTAAGGTGAAGAGTCATGTTTACAGCCTGGAAGGACAGGACTTCCAGTACAAACAGATGTTTGGCACAGAAGTCAGGAATTTGGTAAGCAACAAGCTCCTTGTCACCTGCCTTTCTACTGTGACAGATGTATTCTCAGTGCTGAGCATTCATATCAGGAGAAGTTAACAGTGGAAAACTTCACACCCTGCATTACTGAATAATTTAGTTTGCTGAGTGACTTCTGGACCCTGAGGGGTCTCAGTTCAGCACAGCTGTAAAAGTCTGCTTCTCTTTGATAACTAATAAGTTAATGTAACAGCTTGCTGCCTTGGAGCAGTATATGATATTTCCTCTCAAACATGATTACTGTGATCTGATTGATCAGTACCTACCAGCAAGTCCAGACAAAAGCAGTAGGAAAAAGAAAAAAGGCAGCTGGAGAACCTAAGCAGCACTGAGATTTCTTAAAAGCTTCAAGAGAACTGCCTCTGCCCTGTTGGAAATCCAGCTCACAGCACAAATCCATGTGCACTAAGAGAATGAGTTTGCTGGGATTGCTCTCACTTGCAGCTGTCAAGGCAGAGTTTTACCCATGTATTGATGCTTAGTAGTCCTTTATCTTTGTCCCACACACTCTTTTTTAAATTTTTTTTTTTGTTTTAGGTGTTAAAACTGGCTCAGTTAATTTGTCAGGCACAACAGACAGCAAAGTCCATATCAGACCATTCTGCAGAGACAATGGCCAGCCAGTCCTTCTTCTCATGGTTTAGATTCACACCATCTGAAGTGAATGGTTCCTACACAGGCAATGACCTTGATGAAATTGGGCAGGACAGCATCAAAAAAACAGATGAATATTTGGAGAAGGCACTGGAATATTTGTGCCAGATCTTTAAGGTAAGTAACATCTTTCTAAGAACTTGTGCAGTGAGAACAAGAGTCAGGATTCATCAATGTATGTCTGTGTCCTTTGTGGGGTCACAGAGCTGTCCAGAGACCTTGCTAGTAAATTCTAACATCTCAACTTTACCTGCTTCAAAACCCATTTTTAATACAGATGGAATTAGGTGTTCTGAATTTCTAAGTATCAAACCTATTTTAAGTGACCACTCTTTTGGACTATCATTTATACCAAACTTGTTTATACCAAACTTATCCTCATGTTTCCAAACAGGCAATTTTAAGGTCTCTCCAGCATCTTCTTAATGTAGAGCTGTAAAAATACAACTTGCAGCTAAGGATGAACTGTTAAACATAAAAATAACAGATAAATTTCTCTGCAGCCACACTCCCTTGTACAGAATTGCCCTAGGAGACAGCTCATTGATACTCCTTGGGAGCTAAGGGAGATACAAACTAGAACTAGACAAACACAGACAAATCTGGAGAGGTTTATCTCATTTTAATGTCTAACTGAAGTGCTATTAAGCAGTTCATGGTATTTTTGCTGGCTGTCAAGGACTTCCAGTGCTAATGAGTTTGTTAGTGAGAAATAAATTAAATGGGGGCAGATCAAACACCTGCTTTGGAACTGTGTTATTCTTGTGTAGCTGAGTGAAGCCCAGCTCACCCAGATGATGATGAAGTGTGGGACAGCTCAAGATGAGAATGGAAAAAAACAACTTCCAGACTGCATTGCAAGTGAGAATGGCCTCATTCTTACACCTCTTGGCAGGTACCAGGTGAGAGAAAAAACAATTCCATATCACTGCCTAGGTTGTTCTTGAATAAACAAGTTCTCCTTCTATGATGAAGAGAAATGCAACTAAGAGGGGTGCCATTAAAGAGGTGTTTCAGATGGGAGCTGCAAGGTGAGGTTTATTTTCCCATTTCTAGATCATAAATGGCTTACGGAGGTTTGAGCTGCAGTATCAGGGGGATACCGAGCTCCAGCCCATCCGGAGCTACGAAAACGCCGCTCTGGTCCGGCTGCTGTTCCGCCTGTCCTCGGTGCTCAACGAAAGGGTAAGCACAGCACTGCCTCCTCCACTTTTCCACTGCACACTTCTGTTCTTTACTCCCCCTGTACATGGATGACACTTCACTTGTTCTTATTCCATCTTTATTGCGGTCCAGGTGTCTCATACCACTAGGAAATGCCCTGTTTCTCTACCTGTAATTCTGATTTTCCTACACAAAACATTGCAAATGTGATTTATTAGGGGACTCATGGTTGATGAACAGTGGAGTAACATTCAGAATGAATGCTTCCTAAACAGGGAAAGCAAATGATTTTCTTAAGTGTGAAAACAGAAGGCAAGTCAACCCTAAGAGTTCTGCTGTATAAAAGTGCAGTTTGATCCCACCATTTCCTATAATCCTCATTCTCTAAATGAAGAAAATCATAAAATAAATTACTGTATGACAGCATTTGCAAGAGGACACTAATTTTTAAATGCATCTTCCCTCAGTTTGCTGATCAGATGGAAGTGCTTTGCTCCAGGGACGATTTTGTTGGCAGACTGTGTCGCTATCATCTGACCAACCCCCAGCTCGTACAGAAAATCAGGTACAGCCCTGTGGTGAGGGACAGAACGAGCCAGAACTGGGGACCCAGGATCAGTCTGAGGTTTCTGGCCAGCTACAGGACTCTGATATCTTTGCTGATGATCTACTTCCTTGCATCCTGGTTTTATGTTGGGCCAGTTGGCTGCACATTCATTATCCTAACTGGGTATTTTCTTTATGCTGTAATAATGACTTTTTTCTTTGAAGGATGGAAACCACATGAACACTAGTTTCCTCTTCCTGGCTTGCAAAAATAAATGCTTTAAGGATGAGCCTGGGATTATGACTAAAATGTTTTAATTGTATCAGATCTTCCTAAGATATTTTTTAATACTAAACTTAATGGAGTTTTATAAACATTGATGTGGCCTTGTAGAGATGATAATCAATGTAAATTTTATTTTTATAAAAGTGTTCCTGTAGACTCTAATGAATATGGTGTTTGTTTTGTTTTTTTGAGGGGGGAAGAATGAGCCATGAATATTTATGAAACTGCAGTCATCCCAGAGGTAGATCCCATCACTAACCAGTTCTCCAGCTCACTAAGGACAGGAACGATGTGGTGCAGGAGCTACAGAGCCATTTATGGGTTTGTCCCCTACCCTTCAATGCCTGTGGGTTTTCACTTACCACACAACACAGTAACCCTCATCCCATGGTATCCTAACAGGGGAAAAGCAGTACAATGTTAGCATCCAACACAGGAATAATAATAAATTTATTACAGTAGAAACAAACAGATGATGCAGTAGCTCATGTACAAAATACTGACAGCACTCTGCTGCCTCAGTCAGTGCTTACTAAGTACCCACATTTAAGAACATCCTAAAACTGATGACACCACATGGATTTACAGAGGTCATAGCAGTCTCTTGACACTACTGTAAGAGAGCCCAGCTACTCTTTTAAGGTTTGCTGCATAATACAGAGAGAGATGGGGCAGGATAGAATGGGAACATCTACTGCTTGAAATTCTCCTGCACCAGGAACTAAAGAAGGAGCAATTTAGACACGTAGGGAAATATGAAAAATGCATTAGAGTTACTTGTGGCAAATGTTTTCATTCAAAGTGCCAACAGTAAGGCAGCTGCTGACTGACTTGAGTGCCCATCACTGTTGAAGGCACAATGGATGAGTTGTCAGTTCTACTCCTGAGATATTTTTTGCCTTTTTTGTTTAAACAAACTGATGTAGTATAGAAACATTTTAAGTGCACTGCATTAACTCCCACTGGAAGCCAGATGCCTCAGAAAGACTCTTAAAAGAAGAAATGCAGCTCCAAACCTGTTGGATTGATTGCTGGCACTTGGCCTTTATGCTGTTGGTTTCCCCCCCATCTTTACCTACAATTTACTGAATTTATAGAGGAAGTCAATGTGCACATTAGTATCTCTTCTTTCTCATCAGTCTTACTCTTCTGGAGTGAGAAACATGGTCCATGCTAACCAAAAACCATTTATACAAAGTTGCATTTAAAATAAGCTATAAAATACCTTTTTTTGCTCTGTTTGATTCCACATTCCCACCCCCAAGTACAATTATCCAGATTTATGATATATATTTGAGGGTGCCTTAAAAGGATATAATTTATCCCATCTCTGGGCAAAGCTAGTAGTCAAAAATATTTCCTGCGCCCTCTGGGAAGTTTGCAAGCACATTTGTGCTACAGCTCATTTATTTCTGGGGCAGTATCAGGTCACAAAACAAAATGTGAAAGAAATACTGGCACTGAGCAAATTTTGAAGCAAATTAGGACATTTTTCCCTACCCCCTCTTATACCAGACTCCCTGATGGAAGTCCACAAATAATTTCTTCTCTAAGAAGACAATAAAAACTCACCCTAAATACAGTCTTGAGAACCATATATACACATTTTGTATATCTGAAAATGCTGGCAAAAGTCCACAGAGGCAGAAGATAGAAAGCATGAAAACTAAGTCTAACATCAGGTTCTCTACTGAACCCGACAACCTAGAAACAAAACACCGTAAGGCTTCTTTCTTCTGAAGTAAACCTCCCCATACTGTGGTTTTCCAGTGGCATGTGGAAGAGGCCAGCTGTTGTTGCTTCATGATTTAGGAGGTGAGCTGTTATGCAGCAGAGAGACAGGCCTGACGAATGCTTTGTGCCCAGGTGTTCAGGAGAGCTGTGACCGAATGCTTGTCTGGGAGCTGCAATAGTTTTGAAGTCATGTATCGATACACTGACTGCAAAAAGGGATTGGCTGCTGGAGAAAAAAAGAGAACAGATAAAGGCAGTTGTCATAAAAACCGTATTAAAAACATTAAAAGAGCAACATTAGGTGTTCACACTTCCCCACTACTGCCACATACACCCAACAAATGTCATCTTCATACCATACTGTCTGGGGTTCTTTATCCACAGAGGGCTCTGATCTGGATAGTCTGCTGGAACACTGAGCTGGAGTGGAGGGACATTTGGAAGATTCTTGTCATCTAGAAGGCAAACACACTTCCATCAGAGCATTTCTTGCCATACAGGAGGATTTTTGTGCATAATTGAGCTTGATTTCTAGCCTGTGAACCTCAAGGAGGAACCAGACTGCACATCTCCCCCTTTCTTCTTACCTAGCTTGCATATGAGATGAACTGTGCCATTATTACTGCAGTGTGAAGGGTCCAGGTTCACCAGGAATTTAGGATTTAATCTTGCAACTTCTCCTTGTAAGACATTTGGTATGGTCTGTCTTTCATCCTCTTCATATTTCCGCTTTCGAGGGGAAGCGATGGGGGCCCTGTGTAGGACACATTCCACAAGAGGACCAGGTGAAAACGAGCTAACCCTGGACTTGTTAAATATTTCACACGTGAAAAACAAACAGCTGTAAGTCACCCCCACCCATAAATGCATCTGTTTTTTTTTAACAATTTCTACAGAGACATTTTTTCCTCCAGTGCTGAGCCCTCAGGACAGGCAGCAGCCCCCGGTACGTACGTGATGGGCTGCCCGTGAATCGCGGTCATCGCCGGCATGAACGTCCGGTACAGGGAATGGTTGAAGACTGGGGAGCGGATGTTGGCCAGAACAGCATCCAAAAGGGGCTGGCACAAGTACTGCTGCTTGGTAGGGGGCACTGGGGGAGGTGGTGGAGTAGGCTGAAACACAACAGAATCCCCCTTTTCCTTTAATCATCACCAAACCAGAAATATCTACTGCTGATTCTGAAAAATTTTATAGCTGTAAACTTTCAAGGCATGAAATGCAAATTATTCTCAAAACTGTATGTAATAACATTAAGGGAGTAAGTAAAGCAAAAAAAAAAAATATACCAAAAACAATGCAGTTTTGGTTTAGGAAGGCTGTCCTTAAATCAGCCACAGTCCAAAGAAAGAATTATTCAAGTCTTGGCACAAAGCACAAGAAATTGAAAGTTCAGTTAAAAGATACATACAGGTGACATGAATTAAATGCTTGCCCAGTTTTTCCTGCTTTCTTTCTTTGTCCAACCTTGCTTGAAGTTTTAACAGTGTAATAAAAACTGCAAAAATGATCCTGCCAAGTCTTTTTTGGGATGGGTCTGTGCTGGCACAGAACATTACATACCACAGCCATATCATTTTTCAGCTTCTCCAGAGCAATTTCACATTTCTGCAGTGTCTTCAGGGGGCACCTGCAAAAGAGGAGAAATTTCACCCCCATCACCTCCAAATGGGCACCTCAGCTGAAGTTTCTGCTGGCTGAGCCCCAGAGAGCCTCAATGGCAACAGGGCTGGGTGCTGAGCAACAGATTTCTGGATAGCTGGGAAAACTGACAGGAAGAGTTACCTTTTTGAAGGGTCAGTCAGGATATCCAAGAGACTCTTCATTTTACTCAGGTCCTTCTTCCTGTCTGAAACAGTATGAGAAACACAAACACTGACTACTAGATTCTGTTTCTGCAGACAGAAACACAGCACACTGTCAAAAATGAAAACATGAACCAATACTAAAGAAAGCAGTGAGGATTAAAGACCTCTCATCTAATCCTAAGTATATCCAAAGCATAAATGCTACATGTTTCAAAACCATCAGAAGTAAAAAAAACAAACAAACAAACAAACAAAAAAAAAAACTAATGAGAATTTAAGGGTAAGAATTTTTCCCACTCCTCACACTAAAATCTTTAGTTAGAAGCAAGAGCAGCTAACTTTCTCTGACATTTTTAATTCCTGGAAAAGAAGTCACCACATAAGACAAAGTATTGCTTCTTTCAGTAGGTAAAAGAGCTGACACAGATAAATGCATGGCCAAATACAAGAAACCTCACCTTCATTTTTATCTATTTTATTGATCATTCTTCGGAGTGGCTCAATGTATTTTGATAGTTGTTTGAGTTTTTCCAGATACTGTTGCTCCTCTGATTGACCAGAACTGGCTGGGCTCATGACAGAATTTGGATTTCCTGGCAAAAAGGAAGACTGCATGTCAGAGGTGATAAAAGATACTGCAGAACATGATTCTCACATTTCAGAATCTTGATCTGAAATGTGCCACTCAAAGTGTAGCTCGTGTCAAATATCCAAAACCCACAGCTGGATGCCCTCCACAGTTCAAGTGCTTGCCAGTCTTTGTGTAGAAATAATATGTTCTATGGGCAGAGCAGCAATTCTCACTTTTTCTGAAAAGTTCCAAAATTCCATATAGCCATTTCTAGGTCTTTATTTTGCCTTCACTCTGATGCTTTAAACACTTAAAAAATACCATAAATTCACAGCAGTTTTTGTGAAGTGAGTCCTTTTCTATCTGCAAAGCACCCAACACTGGTATGAGAAGGAGCCAGTTAAGTTACTCCATTCACAATATCACAAACTGCTTATTGTGTCTGGTAGGGAAGTGCAAAGTGCCAGAGTACACCTGGGAAGGTGTTCTGGAGCCAAGCCTGGTGTCTGGAATAAAGTGCTTATGTCCTTTACAACTGCACAGTGTCACTAAGGGTTCCTCCTTGTTGGAACTAAGGAATCATTGCCTCTATAAACTTTCTCCGTTAAATTAAGTATCACTGGTTTTTCAAAGACTGGGGAAGTTAGAAAAACCCATTGCATAGTTCAGCAATGAGAAAAGAGGTTTCAATTGATTTTGATTTGGGAATCCAAGCTGTTACATGGTGTATGTGACATGGTCACTACCTGCAATGCCAACTGCTATGTAGAGCTCTTGCAAGTTTACACTGTACCAAAAATAACAGGTTTCCCAGGAACTATACAGTTACCAAAACACAGCCTGACCCATGGTGTGCAGTGTGGCTCTCAGATCATTTACCTGGAGTGTTTAAAGGACCTGGGGATGGGACACTAAAGTTCTGAGGAGTTCGTGCAGCTGCTGGGCTCTGTGATGGCTGTGGAGATGGACTGGGGAGAAAGCTGCTGGGTGATGGAGCAGGGCCAGAGCTGAAAAATAAACAAAATTAAACCTGCCAGAATCTGACAAGGAAGGATCATCAGCCTGTAAGCAGATATGATTTTAGTAAGTATCACTATGGCAGTGTGTAGTTCTGCCTTGAGGAGATTTCATACACAGATCCTTTATGCAAAATATGAGTTTTCGGAGTGAGTTCAACACGGTCTCACCTGTGCTCCCAGTGGAGTTGGCATCAAAATTCATTCACTTCAATGGGAACAGAGTAGGATTACTGAGTGTTTCTGAAAACCTCCTGCTTAGGGCATGAGCAGAAGTGCTGAAAAGTTGCAGTGTGGCTCACCTGACATTTGAGTTTGGCTGAGAAGTCGGCTGGCCTGGCTGAGGAGACGGCTGCGGCTGTGGTGGTGGAGGCATCGACTGAGGAGTCTGAGCTTGCTGGACAGGAGATGGGGAGGACATCATGGTAATATTGTTCTGGCTGACCTGGAATGTGGGAAAAGATACCATCAATAACAGCAGAAGGGAGCAGAGGGTGGGAACCTAACTAAAAGGCTTTACCTGTGGAGAGAAGTATATCCTCAGGCCTACAAGAAATGAAAGCATTAGATTCCTTTTTCCCCCATAAGGACACCCCCACCTGCATCACTCTTGAAGCTCTCAGGGCAGTAAATCTTACCAACTTCAATAGAAATGACCATTTAAACTGCAGATAACTTGAATTAACTGTATAATAATTATTTTTCACTGCCCAAACCATCATGTTGCACTTAAAATGTCGGAAGTGCCATGTGAAAAACCTGTACTTCATTAGAACTAAAGAAGAGCAGGAAGAAAAGACATTTCCCACTTGATAATTAAGAGTCAAAAACCCCTTCTTATTAAGACATTTTAATTACACTCTTCAAAGGTCTATCAGACTAAACTGCAGCTTCTCAACTGGTTTTCTTTAGGAAGAAGGAAGAAAAAAATTAGGTAAGCCAAATCACCAACATCTTGTTTAAATACTGAGTTCTGAAAATCTGGGTGGAGATAAAGCTCCAAATTGAACAGCTGGGTGGAAAAAAAAATTAAGTTGCTTTCTGACCTTTGGAGAATGATGAGGTGTGCCTAAAGGACAAAAAGGCAAGTAAGAGCATTTCCAGAACAGCACCAAACTCTGGGCAGTAACCAAGTTTATTCTGTACACTCTACAGTGCCAGAGCCAGATGACACTAAACTTGGAGCAACTTCCCACATTTGTTCTAATACACATTTTCCCCCTTAATCCCTTAAAATCAAACAAGAAAACCTGTGCAATGGCAGAGGCATGGGGTAGTAATGCAGATATTAAGTGACCACATTTGTTTAAGGCACAGAGTTCTTATGACTTGAGGCTATAAACAAGTACATACAAACACAAGAGGAATTAGCCTGCAAAGGCAATATATGGTGGCTTATTAACCCATGTGTCCATTCTGTAAGTCACTGATTAGCATCTTTGAATTAGCAACTCTTTCCCTCAGTCTAAACCATTTTTAAGTGAAGGTTCCACTAAACCCAGAAGTCCCAGGCACATCACAGGCACTGCAAACTGGTGTTTCCCTTCACTCTCTTGTTAAATATCCATCTAAATAATCCAACTATGCAGAGGACACGGTGTTTAGCACATTGAAAAGTATTGCATTGTCTACTTTTGCATGGACACACTGACTGCAACAGGAAATGCTTTGCTTGGTACCTCACATTGCAGCTATGCAAAAGGTCACACACCCCCCAAAAAAGGCACAAACAATCCCCAGCTCAGTGCAAAACTACTAAGCTTGAAGATACTGGTTTATTATCTATTACAGAATATTCAAAATCAAATGCAGCCTGACATACTATGATTTTTCTTTAATCTTCAGTAGCCCCAGTACCTTTGCAACCTCTGACACAGAGGTAATACGTAGAACAAGTGAGGCTGAAATGATACAATATCTTCCTTAACCAGCAACTGAAGACTCTGTGCTTACTGTTTTCCAAAGGAGGTGGATTCTTTAACAGCATGTCTCTCCTGAACAGCTGGAAAAGCATTTCTGAGATGGAAAGGCACAGTTTGCCTCTTGCAGACACCAGGCAGTTCACCATGCTTGGAAGGAAGGTAGGATGGACACTGCAAAAAGCATTCCCTGATTCTTCACAAGGCTATTTAATGTGTTATTAGACAGCAAGTGATTTAGAACTTACCCATATGGATACTGCACCCATTTTTCATCAAGTCAGATTAAGACCACTTGGAGTGGTTCATCACTTCCTGAAAATCAGGCCCCTGTTAAGTGTCTCAAGTTGGTTACAAAAAAGTACTTCTGAACACTTCAATCCTTGTGCTTTGGGAAGGAGGGAAGGAGAAAGATTTCATTAGGTTTCCTAGCAGATTTAAGTTTTTAAGTGTGTAATTCAGCATGAAGGACATTGTTTACGTTAATTTACAAATGCTGCAGACAAGTGAAGAAAAGGATATGCAGCATTTAGTGTGCACATAAGCACTGGATGAACTGAATTTTTTGCACTACCCCTCCTCAAATACTTGCACAGACAAACAGATTTCTTCCTTTCCAGGTCTGCTCTCTGCCAGCTTCATTTCAGAACAGCAAAGGCCAATGTCTAATAGTAAGCAAAACTGTGACATTTTCAAAAACATGCATTCAGAAGTGTGCAGTTCTGAACTTCCTGCCTTGATTTTCTTTGACAGCAGTTCCTTTGCTACATAATTTCACGTGTCTTTCTATAGAACAGATTTAAAGATGATTTCAGGTTTAGATTTTTACATTGTTTGCAGGATACGGATTAAGATTGTAACAATTTAATGAAATTTCAGCTTCTAGGGAATGCTCTTTGCAGTTGACTCTGAGTAAAAAGAAGGCTTAAAAAACCACAAAAATAGCAATGAACCCAAAATACAAAAAAAACGTCCTCTCTGGAGCTTTAACTCCATTGAATTAATTCAACTCCAAAGCTAAGCGATGGTTTCTGATCTTCTGTATACCCTGCATCTTCAAAAGATACAAAGAAATCCAACTACATATTCTTTCACTGAGGGATATGAATTTCTGCATATAAAAGCATGTCCATGGACAGCTACAACAGCCCACTGAGCATGAATTTGCTCTGTGACTCTCCAGTGACCTGATCATGACACCATACTCTAATTTTCTGAAGTCTTGCCCAAAAGCTATTCAGGCCTGCATGATAAAAGTTTGCATTTACATCCACTAAATCAAAGCTATTCTTACTGTTTAGAGCACACTGTCCTGGAAGATAAACCCAGCTATGAGTTCTATCTGCAGTTTGTTGAGTCTCAGGCACAGAACAGCACTCAGGAGATAAGGCTGGTAAGGGCTCCCAGTTCTCTCTTTCAAATCAAAACACCAGGTGACTGAGGAATAAAACATATCAATATTTTTTGGTTTGTTTTGTTTGAAAAGACTATAATAAGCCAAAAAAACCCACCAAACAAATAATCTCACTGCAGAATCAAATGAGTCTTATGATAAAAAAGGCCAGACTGTTTTGACATATGGGATAAAAATAAATAGCCACAAGGTATCAATATCACATCTGGTCCTTCTGTTGAAAAGCATTCTTCAGTGCAATACCAAGATTCTTTTCTAAAGAGAAAATACACCCTGAACTACCTATCACCACATCTAAATGGATTTTGATACTACAGTCATGCTCTTAAATGAGTGATTAATAACCACATATCTGCTACAGCCCTTTACTCCTGTTGTGAACAGCCCCAAGGGCTCTGCTGACAAGGAAGTTATACCCAACAGACAATAGTAGTTTAGTATTAAGACAACATATAATATAATATAATATAAGATTAAGACAACATTTCTGATTTCTAATCTACCTAGAACCTGAATAAAACGTTTTGGCAGACAATACTGGAGATTCATGCTGGTCCAGAGCTGTCAAGTGTATGGCAGGTCAGACTGCCTTCAAAACACATTTTCAGCCACCAGTAACCATAACTCACTCACTCATCCTAACACCTGCCCTGGAGCCATTTTCATTACAATCATTGCTCATGAAAAATTTCTCTTCTTCTGCTTTGACCAGTTATTCAGCCTTCTACATCACTTTCACAATCCTTGGCATGCTACTGAGAACTCCTCCTGACGAGCAGTTCACTTGGTGTCAGAAATCAAAGCTCCTCAGTTACCATGACAGTGATGAAAGATCACCCTATGGCACTGAATGCTTCCTAGTCTCTTCTGCTATGAGTCAAATATTAAATTGAAGCAAAATATTAAAATTTTCATGGGAAAGCCTCAGATCTTGTGGATATTTCAAATGGGCAATGATTATCTCAGGCTGTATTTATTAACTGCTACAGTGACCAAAGCACAAAGTAAATTCCCCTCTGACTCCACAGCTATGGCTGTGGTTTGTGTCAGTTAATATATACACCCTGTCCTGGATTGAAATGAACATCCATCTTCAACCAGAAATGACAACAGATGTGTTTGCCTAAGACTGCAGAATCTTTCTGTCACTGCCTTTACAAACTCCTGAGAACAAATGAAGTGCTCTGACCTCATGCATTTCCCAGCAGCAGCTGGATAGGAGCTGCCAGCCTCCCTACACAGGCTCACCTCTGACGCAGGTACAAGTGGAATCCTTCTGGCAGTTCCTCCTACACAACCATGAAATAAAAAACCAGCTCAAATTTTTCTGGGTCCCCGATATCATGCCAAGAAGTTGCTGACACTGAAATGAGCCAAGTTTACTAATAACACATGAAGCACCTGTACAGAGCATGAATGTACATCAAGCAAGGTCCTGGACACAACTCAGCCAGGTACACTCCAGTGCTGACTTGCAACACTCAGAAATGCACACTCATGGAGTGTGGAACCTTCATTTGAGACTTGAATCGATTCTGAACACAGAAAAGTTTTAAATGTTAAAATAAAGATCTATCCCACTTTAAAAATGCTTTATTTGGTACTCCAAGCTCTAAAAAAAAAAAACAACCTATTACTTAAAATGAAAAAGGATCCATAAAACACACAACCTGAACAGACCAACACCCTGAGAAACAGCAGCAAGTTCATTCTTTGATGCAAGAGTGTTGTCCCCTCTCTTGAAGGGCAGCGCTAGAGACCCAGGCAGTGAAGCTCTGCACAACTGCTGACACAATGTGCTGTGACCCAGTAAATACCTGTGGCATTTGCTGTCCGCCCAAGGGGATGGAGCTTGGTGGTGTAGCAGACACCGCGGTGGTAGGCGGGAACCGTGGTCTGATTTGCATCCCACCTCGGGCCATAGGTGCGGTGATCATCTTTGAGGACAGAGGGACAACAGACAAAAGTAATCGCAAAACAAGAAATGCAGTGCACTGGCAGGATGAGAAGCACATGCAGCCTCCAGGAACTGGGGAGGGGGAGCATGAAGGGAAGGTTAGTGAGCTTTTCTCTAAGGGTTAACCTAACGTGCTGGCTTGGAAATCAAACTCCTTTCTATACTCCTTCTATCCTTTTTCAGACAGCACCTAATGAATTCCTGGGATCCGACATGCAGACTCAGACTCGTGGGGTCTAGGGTTGACTATCCTGGCATTTCCATGAAGGGCCTTTCCTGAATTTTTCCTGACATCTTGAAATTCTAAAATTCTTGGAGATAAGTACTCAAAGATTGCTGCCAGGAACGCTCCATGTAAGAAGCTCTATGATGCCATAGGTTTCTGATGTGCTTTCCCCCACTGTGGACCCAAGGCTTTAGCAGCACTGGCTGATGCCCCCTCTGTTCCAGAACATTCTGTCAGCTCAACAGCAGCTGGCAGCACAATGCTCCACAGTGAGCAAATTTCACACCAGCATAACCTATGCCAGTATAACAATGCCAAAGACAGCAAAAAGGACTTCCAGGTTTGAAAAATCTATTTCCTTCCTTTTATAACCCACACAATAAGTCAAATACACCTTTTTAATTACTATGATTTTGACAAATATCTATTCCTATTCCTCTACGACTAACTAAGGCATGCTAAATTATTCTGAGTCCATGATCTTCCTCAAGCCTTTTCAAGCTTTTTGATTCTCCAGCTGTACAGAGTGAGCACACCCTAAAGTACAATCATTTAGGGTAAATTATAAAGGTTAGCATTAGAATCAATTTTTATTTTAAAATAGTATTAGGACTACGCTGCTTTGCAGTGTCTGAAAATACCTTTCAGAACCATCAGCCTGCATGAGCCACTCAGATTTAATTTTTTCTATCTGTATAGCCCTCTGCTACCTAAAATCTAATATTACATCACATACTGAGAATTTACAACAAATACAGCATATATTTGAGGTAGTATTCAGGTATTTTTGACAGATTCACTTATCAGTAAAAGAGCTTCTGTTTGGGACTTCAAAGATCTACAGTAAAGTTCTCTGGGCTACCTTTTTTTCCTAGTTTACATGTTACCAAGGAACCTACACAATCCTAACTAACCTAAGAGATAATGTAGTCTCCTTCCTGTAAATGGTTTGGGGCACTCCTGCTTGGTGTTTATGTAAATGGACTGAAGCAGCCAGCAACACATCTCTAGAGAGTCAAAGAATGCATGTGCTTACAATTGTTAAAAATAAATAAAATTAAATACAACATAGCAAGACTGAAAAAGGAAAGCAGTAACTGATAAAGAAAATAGTGTCAAATTCAGCACAGCTGTTAGTTCACAACATCAGAGCAATGCAGTCCCTTTCCATCCAGGTAAAGAGGGATGGTCAGAGACAGGATTTCAAAAGGGGAACAAATGAGAGCGCCTCAGACATCACACACACATGCACACGTGCACACACAGCATGCAGCAGCTGCCACGAGCAAACACAACAACCCAGCACTGCCACAAAGCACAGGTGGATGCTACGAAGTGCAGTGAAGAGCTACAGTATCAACATGAGAGCTGGTGAAGCAACATAACCCTAACAAAACCAAAAAAAAAAGGGGGAAACTGCTAGGGGTGGGAGGGGGGAAATATATCCTTTCAGGCACAATCACCCCATCTTAGACCCTCGTGAATGCACACAGATCTCTGGAGCGTGGGGAATCCCAGAAATGTTATGGTGACCCACATGTCCCATCTTGGCCATGTTTCTGAAGCCACACCACCAAAGTGTGAGGATTTAGATTACTTCCACTGAGACACAGGAAATCAGATGAATATTCACAGGTTAAGTGTCTGGCAAACCAATGGACACCAGCATGACAAACTCCAATTCAAAGGCTTTCAGCTGTTTGTAGTATTGTGGTTGGTCAAACGAGTGCACAAGCATACAATTTTGGGTTAGGGTTTTTTGTATTTTTTGAAATGTGTGCTTTGGAAAGGAAACACATTTATATTTACAAAATCTGTGACCCTTTGACAAAGGAGTCAGGAAAGGGGGTTCCAGAGCAATATGTCCATAAAGGAGTTACTCTTTTCATAAAATAAGAACACAATCAGAAATGTTTAAGTACTTCTAAAAAAGATTTTAACTGAACACATATCTTCCTCCACAAATGAAATTGATTCTTACGAGGTAAAATCCCAGACCCTGTAAACTGAGATAAATCAGAGAGCAAGAACAGGATCTCCATCCACAGTAAGCTACAAACCCCATTATTTGATAAAAATGAAGTGTAATAGAACAAATAGAATCCAGAACCTGTAACTTTCTTTTATCTAACATCCAAACATTCAGCATTCCATATATATGCAGCTTCTGGTGAGCACATGAACGTACACTGCACTAAAGGCAGCTCAGGTTTTCAATCAGCATCAGCCATTCTGCATTCTGAGCACCTGAAGGGATTGCACCAGAACAGTGACTTGACTTTACTAATTACAGGTCTTTTTCCTTGGTGCTGCAAGCATGTTGTGTAGGTCTCTGGTTGCTAGGACACTACTGCTATGAGCTTCCCTGTGAGTTACCTCCTCACAAAGACTAGGAGCAGGGAAACATTGATCTGTGTGGTGCCTTTAAAACTTCAGAGAAGAACTTCTCACAGGAATCATGTTTAAACCTGGGACTGCTTTTACTTTTATGTAGGAAGGATTTACAGAAACTTCATGGAAAAGGAAAAATGCAGACAATAGCAAGCAAAATTCCCAGTTTGAAAGCCCTTAAAGACTAAGTTAAAATGTAACAAGCAAAGATTAGGAGAGGGTTTGTTTATTGAAAAAGCTTCTCTGAACCAAACAAAGAAATCAAGGCAAATTTATTAAAAATGCTGATGCTACTGAAAAATGTACTAAATAGAAAGCAAAAATCTAGTCTTAAAAGAGACTTCTTCTAAAGAAAGTCCTTATGCACTCTCAACACTGATGCTGGATTGTAATATTATATACAGTCACAATCTTAAAATTATTATATACAAAAAATATTTAGACAAGTATGAGAAACCCATTTAGTTATTGGACCTCATAGTGGTAGGTGAATTTCAGTAGACTCATCTTGCAATGGCATGAACACAAGTGGAGTAAAGCTCGTGTGTGGAATATTCCAAACTCTGTATGTGGTAGATAAAGAGCAATCCCCAAGTTTACTACACAAGACTGGATAAAGCTGCAATACAAAACTGGCTGTCAACCATGTTATCACCCAAAGCTTTTCAAATGCACTGTGCTGTTAAGCCACTGGCACATGAAGTCACTAAAAGGGCAAGAATTAAGTTGACTCTAAGTAAACACAATCCATCTGCTTCAGAGTTGGAAAGAGCAACATTAAAGTCAGTAACAAGAAAAAAAGTCAGTGTCTCCTTCCAGTCAGCCTAAGTCCCTGCAGCTCCCACCTGGAAATTATTTAAGAAACAAACAGGTTTTAATTCACATTCCAACTGTAGGAAGAGAATTGTGCATTGCTGCCAGTACTGTCCCAGCTGTACTTACCGCTGCTCAGCTTTTACATCCTGTGTTACACTAACACAAGCCAAAGGAGCAATTCAGAAACAGAACTTGGCCACACCAACAAGGATGTGGCCACGTCAGAGTTACCATGGCACAAGAGACTATCCCTGAGACAAGTCTGGGAGATGTACATTGAAGAAGCAATTGTTATCACAGTCCATATAAAAAGCTTCTTACTGAATCTGTAAAATTACTCTTGCACTGAATGGAAAATGGTGCTTGAAAAACATGGAATGCCTGGGTACACAAAAAGAATTCTGCCATTAGTCCTATTCAGCCTCATTTCATCTGTCTGTCTCTCTCTTCATCTACAGCATGGTGATATTTGTACTTACCCATGTCTGTAAAATGCCTCAATATGAAACTACAGAGGTAAGCCACAAAAGACTTTCATATTCTTGTGGAAAATTGGATAAGAAGTTCAGCTCAAGCCATTCCCCATTTTTTCCCCCAAGTCTCCTTCATACCAGGCACACATCAAGAAACAACCACTGGGGCTGCAGGTGTATTGTAGGATAAAAAAACCATGTTAGATAACAAGCTTTCACCCAGCACTTTACTTTTTTTAATGTAACTCTGCACTTGTGACACACGCCATTTGTTCTTCACAATTCACATCCAGAACAAGAGCATCTAGATCTACTGCCCATTTCACTCAGAAGAAGAATGAAAGATGAAAGGACTGAAAGGGGAGTGCAGAGAGATTTCACCATCTATACTATTTTTTTTATAGTCAATACATGGAGATGGAAGGTAAATCACATGTGATTAAAGATAGCAGGCAAAGATTCACAGTACAGAAATCAGTTTACACAACAAAGCAGTCACCTAAGAGAGTTTAATGAAAGAAGAGGTGATACACTCCAGGTACCAACAGTCAGACTTCTAGTGTGCCCACAGGAGACCGTCTTACTCATGTGCATTCCTGTGTCAGTACAGGCAACACTCGTACCTACTTGGGACAGAGCATGCACAGAGAGCTTGGCAATGAAATCCTGCCTCTGACTCCAGGAAAAGGAGGAACAGCAGAGAAGACCACATTCCCTTTATACAGGGGATGACCGATGCCAGACCCCTGACCAGAAACCACCAGAATCCCAACTCCATGCTCATCTCTAGCATGCACTTGCTGTGACCTGTGACACTGGGCCCTGGGCCCTTACCTGCCCTGAAGCTCCCATCTGAGCAGCCTGGGCCTGAGCTGCTTGCACTGCTGCTGCTGCCTGCTGCTGCTGCTGGACCAGCTGAGCTCTTACCTAGAGTATGAGAACAAAACCCAAGGTAAACATACCTACCTGAGTAGGGTGTGACACTTCTGTTTCTACTGCACTATGTTCATTAAAAGGGATATGGAGACAAAACCAGCCTCACAAAATAAAGTTTTTGAGTTTTTTTGTGACTATAAGTTCCCATGTTTAAAACATTTAGAATAGTTTTTCCCACAGACTGCACACCCAATTCAACAATTTCTTGCAACTTCTTACCTGTACTTATATAAAAATAACAAACACTTTAATGTTTTGCAAGCCTACCAATGACCAGCATTGCAAATGTTAATACATTAATTACATCTGTCAATGTGACAATCATGACATTTAACTACTCCTAGCTTAGCTGGCAGGAGCACAAAGTGGAAGTATCAACTCATCCATTTCTGAACTGTGGCTGACACTCCTCCCCAGCAAGGCCTGAAGAAAAGCAGGTCTGAGCTTTGGCTCAACAGTAACCTATGCAGCCCAGATAAAAATGATTGTAACACTTGAAAAACCATTAAGAGGATGACCCAGCAAGACATTTAACAGTGTAAAACTATTGTCTTGCCTTCTCTTCAAGGCATGAACAACCAGCATATTAACCAATGTGACCAAAACCTCCCAACATGGCAGCAGAAGCCAAGCCAGCCATGGTAGAGAGCTAACACTGGCTGCAGTCTAGAACACTTCAAAGTACTTCTGTTCTAGAAAAGCAAACAGCATGGAGGTAATTTCTCTTTAACCAGAGTATGTTTCTTTTTCTTTTTTTTGCTTGTCCAGTCAAAGTGAGACAAGAAATTATTTTTTAAATCTTAGCTGCATGAATGGTTTTCACAGATTCCAGAACTCCTACTCCTAAGTACAAAATTGTTCTCTACTGGCAGGCCCAGATATAAATGTTTAAACACACTGTACTCATAACTTGCTGATTGCAGAACTCTTAACAAGTTATGGTTTTCCTACTTCATTACTAGCAAAAGTCAGATATATTTTTTATTTCTCTAGATGGTCATAACAAATCAACAATCAGCTGGGCCCTAGCCCTTACCTGCATAGCTTTTAACTGCTGTGGTGTGAGAGTAACAGGCATAACCTGACCGGGAATTTGTCCTGAGATTGCCTGAGGTTGAGATACCATGGGCTGGGGTTGAGGCTGGGATTGTGGTGGAAGTTGAGACTGTTGTGCCTGAGCAACCTGTTGCTGTTGTTGCTGCTGCTGCTGTTGCTGCTGTTGCTGCTGCTGCATCTGTTGTATCTGCTGTTGCATGACTTGTTGAGGTGGCTGCTGCTGTATCTGTTGTTGTGGTATTTGCTGCTGCTGTTGCTGCTGCTGCTGTTGCTGCTGCTGTTGTGCCTGCATGACCTGTGCTGCCTGCAGCTGCTGCATTTGAGCAATCCTCTGGAGTTGCTGCTGCTGCTGTTGCTGCTGTATCTGAAAAGCAGGAAAAGCCAGGGTGTTAAAGCTTCCAGCAATGCAACAGCAGACTTACTTTTATAGCATAAACCAAAAGTAAACAGCATCCTAATACATCAGATCGATGTTTTAAGCCCAAGGGAAGGCCAACCTTTGTATCTACTCATCCCTTGGATATCTCAACCCTAAGGGATGCTATAGCCTGTATTTCCACATTACAAGCTTTCCTGTAACCTTTAAAAGCGAAGGTGAAGTCTATCAGCTTCTCCTGTACAAATGGGCTCAGATACAGTTTTTCAAATGTAGTCACCCCTTACCAAAAACTGCACAAGAATGACAACTGCAGTTTCCTCATCTGCTTTTGTACCTAAGGCTGATATATATACACACACGTGCATATATACACATATTTTTTTAAAGTGGCAACACGTTATTCACAATGACAAAACAGCCACTATGGCTAGAGTAATTAAAGTTCTGTTCTTTCCCAGTGTCTGTCAGAATAAAAGACTATCCTGACACTTATAAAAAAGAAAAAGAGAAAGACTTGAATTGCCTATTGCAATGACAGAAGAAAGCAACAAAACATCTGTAAAGCCTTTCCTCCATCATACTGCTGTCAATTAACTTGCTAATCTAACCTGAAGCCATACCCTAAAGTAGAAACGTGTTAGTAACAGGCAGAGCTGATAATTCCACACAAGCCAAGACTCATCTGACAAGTAACTGATTGTCTTAGGTTACAATGCAAGATTTAACCAAAAGCATGTATTCTATTACCATCTGTTAAAACCAAGTGGGGCAGTGTCCTTTATCTCTTCCACAACCCATCCTCCCTCCAGGGGGATATCTTCTGTTAATGGGCCATTGAGTCTCACTGCATGGTTGATAAAATTCCATCATCCCATTGTGAGGTGCTCCACCCAGCATTCCTACCTGGATATAATATGAGATTTGGAACACCACAGTCAGCCTTTTTTCATTCGATTCCCAGATGAAGAATAGACCTATCACCACCACAGGACCTTCAGAGGAAAACTTCAGCCTTCTACAGGACCACTGCTCCAACAGAACCACATCTGTCACTCCAGGAGGACTGCAGACACCATTTAATCAGACTGCTACCAACACCCTGACCAACAGGGTGTCAGGTTGTATGCTGACTCTGTCAGTGGTTTTGTACTACTGCATTTTATTTTAATTTTCCTATTAAGCTGTAGCTCTTGGGATCTCCCACTGGCTTCCTTTCAAACCAGCACACTGATCACCACATTTGCCATCGTAGCTGTTTGTCATCACCTGCTGTTGGTTTTGCTGCTGCTGCATCTGCAGTTTCAGCATGTGCTGCTGCTGCTGCTGGACAGCCTGCAACTGCTGCTGTTGCTGCTGCTGCTGCTGGGCCACGGCAGCGGCCGCCGCCTGCTGCTGCTGCACCTGGAACTGCTGCTGCATGGCTGACTGCTGTGCCTGGAACTGCTGCTGCTGCTGCAGGGCCACCTGCTGCTGCTGGAATTGCTGCTGCTGCTGCTGTTGCTGCTGAGCTATCTGCTGAAGTTGAAGCTGGGCTAAAGAGAAGAAAGATTGTACTTAAAACACAGTACCCAAATAATGTGAGATTAATTCATGTCCTTCCTTAGCAGTATATACTTTTGCTTCATCAAATGGATGGGGCACATTACCAACAGAATTAATTACATTTTGTACTACTAACTTGTAATTCACTCTGCCTCCATGGAGCCAGCAACCTAAGTAAAGACAGTAAAAATGTGCAGGAAGAAATATGCACCAAGGTCACCAGCAGGAATCATGGTACCATGGAAAACACAGGTGAGGTCTACAAAAACAGTGTTCTGAATTGACATGGTGAAAGAAGGATTTGCTCATATGACAGCTGCACTGCTGTTGGCTACACTAAGGAAGACATTTATCCAATTAGGTAGCAGTACTTGAAATCAATTCTTTCCCCAGGTGACTTGGCTGGTTTAGCCAGTATGACATCTCTTCAGCACCTTTTCCTTGGGGGAAGGACTTATTACTGAAAAGCTGATCTGAGAACTTCAGTGGTTGAAGCAAACTGAACACTTACTCTGCTGAGTAGCTGTAGAGACACCAGGCATGCCATGAGGGGCCATTCCTGAGGTTCCAGGGGGCTGCTGCTGCCCTGGGAGACTCATCTGCTGTGCCATTGGACCAAGGCCTGTCATCCCACTCATTGGTGCTCCCTGAGCTCGGGAAGCCATGCCCATCCCAGGCGCCCCTGCTGTGGGACCCCCAGTTAGATTCTGCAGGGCATTCATTGGATCTGCAGAGAAAACAGACACTGATATGCAGCCAGCCATGCAATTGCTCTTCTAGAATGCTCTGCTCTCCATCAGCCACTCTCTGATCTGACAACTTCAGCCATGACTAGATCCAACACCCTGACAAACTTGGGTTCACTGCCCTGCCTGTGAGACAAGGCTCCCAGCACATCTCTGCCTCTCTGTAAAGAGAGTAGAGAGGATTTAAAGTGCTCCAGTGTTGTGAAGTTCTACACAGATTTGAAATACATCAAAAAAAGGAACTTATTAACCATCTCCAAATTCATACACAAGTCAAAACAAGCTGCCAACGGAACTCCATGAGGATATAAAGCTTTTAACCTCAAAAACCAAGAGAGTCCCACTGCGGATCTTCCTCCTCAAGACAGAAGCAATGCTCAGGCCAGAGGATGGACTTTGCTATACAGTTCCCTCTCTAACATCACTGTTATTATACACTGAATAAATACAATGCCTTTCAAGACAGTTTTCATAATCTGAATCCTAGGCACACAGGAAAGTGAAGTTAAAGACAGAAAGAATTCAAGAGGTCAAAACACAACATGGGGTGCAGAAGCAACATTAACCAGGTACAGAACACACACCACCTCTTTCTTAAGAATACTTATAAAATAATTTACAACAGTCTAGACTGCATGTTAATTAATCACAGACTGCATATTTTCCCTAGAGGGATAAAACCACAGGACCATACTATGACCCTAACATCCACTGTAGTGAGAATTAGCACAGAGGATCAGATCAAAGGTCACCAAATGGCCCCACAAATACCTCTGCCTCTGGTGCAACAGCTAAGGAAGCCACAGCTGGCAACAGGCAGGAACCTGGGCTGCTCAGGAGATTATTTTCAATCACTCTCTGCTTTGTGAACCTCAGTGCTGTGAGCTAACAAAAGTACAAAAGGGAACAAACAAGTTTGCTGTGTTACATCCAAAGCACTGGCCAATCACCCTGATCACTGAACAGCTCCAAGAATGTCCTGCTCCCCCTTCCTTTACTCCAGCAGCATTTAATATCCCAGCTAGGAAATACACAGATGCTTTTTCATAGGTACATCATAGCCCTGATTTCTGAGCTGTTCTACTTAGAAATGGAGAGTATGGGGGAAAGGAAGAAAACAGCAGAATAGGAACTCTTACCACTGACTGAGGCTTGAGATTTCTTATTGTCTGCAAAAGAAAAAACAATTAATCACCTCTGCTAATATTGTCACATTGACTCTTCAGATATACTCTCTACAAGAAATATATTCACATCATCATTTAAAAAATAAACAAGTCCCACTATCTACTGTAGCTCTAATAAAATACATTAACCTAAGCCAATTTGCTAATCAGAATGCTATATAAAAAATGGACAGAAGGCAAAGACACAGGAAAAATTAGGGAGGAGGAAAAGTAGCAAGTTTAAATAGTTTCTCAAATAATTTTCAATTATAGAGGATGGGTAAAAGAAATAGTATTTATAAATTAGGCATGCATACTACAGGAAGATTTTTAAAGCAACTTGTTAAGAATCACATGCAGAATCACACATAGAAGCCCTAAAATTTAATTTATTTTTTTTTAATGAGGATTCAATGAGTAACCATGATTGAGAAGAAAAGAAAACCAAAACTAAAAAATTACTTACGAATATCTCGGAAATGGATAATAAGTCTGGCCACAAGAGAAAGATATTCCTCCTAGAGGTGAAAAATTAATATTTTAGCATAAGAAATGAAAACAGAACAACCATTACTTTCTGGTTCTTCAGTATTCTTCCTCAATATATTGGATTTTACTTCACAATGTGTGTGGGCTTTTCAGAGCAGTTTACTTCCAAGAAACACTCTGTTTATTAACTAGGAATATTTTTACTAATACGTCATTGTGGCTGACAGTACAAGAACGCCAAGAAACCACAAAATTCACAGGAAAGAACCTCCCTGACAGCCACACTAACAGGACCACAATAAGCAAACATTATAAACCAACATACATTTTCCACTTCTTATCCACTATAATTCCTTATTTATAAGGACAGAACCTGCTTCCTTGGCACACTGAATTATTTAAGTCCTTGAATGATGTCACATTTGTACCACAGTAACTCTTTTGAAAGCTAAATTCATGTTAGAAAATACAAGTAAATTTTAACTCAGAAAAGTAACATGACAGAAGTGTCAGAAATGGAAAGACAAATATTCTTCAAAACATTTTTTTTAGTGTGCTAAATAATTTGTAGGAAGTTTTTCCTGGTTTGGGTTTTTTTTAGGACAGCCTTCCTGCCCATGAAACAACTCACCAGGGAGGATGCCAACAGGGGGCACAGATCTGTGACATCAGCACTGTAATATGTTCACCAAGACAAGTTCTCCCTTGGAGAAAACAACAGTATCCAGTATCTCACACCACAGCTCCAGAGGAGAAGTTGATGATTTGGTAAGAGTGCAGAATTGTACATTATAACCAGACTTTCACAGAGACCATGGCTCTTCCCTCAGGGTTATTCTTGACAGAGCCTTTTCATTAATATCCTAATTTTTTTTGACCTCCAAACTGGAATGGTGCTACAGTGTAGATAAAGGAAATTCTATGCAATTCACTGCACACAAATAGTCAGGTAAGAAAAGTGTGGTTCCATAGATGCATGAAACACTGCAGCATCAGCAAAGCTCTCTTGCACTAAGTCCAGTTTGATGCATCTGTTAGATGCAGAACTCCTTGCTTCCCCTCAAGGTAAAAGAAGCAGCACATAGAAATCAAGATTTCAAACTCTGTACTCTTAAGTGCACTAGCTTTGCTATTTCTGCAATTTGTTCCAAACTTCTTTTGACACCCAATAACTTCTGGAAGCAAATAAAGATTTACCCTTGTTTTGGCCTTCATAAACACATGGCTCTCCATATCTTTGCTAGATTTATTATGGGCAACACCAGCTTTCCTCATAGCTTCATCACTGAAAAAAAAGAGGAAAAAACAAGGCTGGGTATTAATTGAGGGCATTGCAAAATACTTCCTGTCGTTAGAAAAGTCTGTGAAAACAGCTTTTTACCCCTCTCTCATTTATAGGTTAAACAAAAAATCCAAATACCCGCCATAAAAAAAACCCAAATCAAACCAGCACCACATATTACTTAAAACTGCCACCCTTTAAAGTTTCTTCAAATAATGGAGAAAAAAGTCAACTAATTTCTAAAAGGCAACACATTCTTCACAGAAATTCAAGACCAGCTGCTAAACAAGTCATTATTTTACTGCCTGATGTATTATTTTGACAAAATACCAATAATAATGAACAACAGGACTTGTTTATTTGAGGAGAACTGAATGACAGGATTAATGTAATCCATGGTTGGCAAACAACGAGATTGAGCTTCCTAGTGTCGAGATTTTCCAAAAGAATTCTCTAAACATAAGGTGGAATAATAAAACAAAAAACAAAGGTTGCCCGGAGGCACAGAGGCTTAAGCAGTGAGTGAGGACAATGAGTGGGAGCATTGATGAGGGTCAGGGAAGGGCAGAGGTGCAGCCATGGGCAGGGTGGGAGGGGACATGAGTGGAAAAGAAGGGACATTCTCAGTACATCAAAGAGCAGCAACCAATTTAACTATGGAACATGGAGAGAAAGACATCCTAAAACAAGAAGTTCAGCCAGGTGAAGCCCTATTCCAGTTCTCTAGGTATTGTTGTTCTTAGAAACTTCCCTGCAAAATCTGTTCTTTTTTAAAGCAGCCTAGCAGTTACAGTCTAAATTCCACAAACAAGTGATCAGGAAATACTTTTGCTTTGTAATTAACGTCTCAGAAAGTTATTTCTCGGTGACTGCCATTGCATCAGCAGCTACCCTACATTAAATACATGTCAGGGCAGTGACCCCTGGAAGTTTCAACCACTCTGAAGAGGCACTACTGGCTTTTTTCCCTGAATTTTTATGACCTGCCATGCAGCAGGAACGGTGCTTGCACAAAAGTAAACAGGTTCAGCTTTGTCAATTAACTCAATGACAGTCTCAGAAGAGAAGAGCAGATGCTACAGCTTTAAAATGCAGGAGCTTAGGCTGCCACAACTCACACCCTTACCTGGCAAACCAGCAGCTCACAGCTGAACTGCTGTAGTTTTTAAAACACAGAGGAACACTGTACCTGCTGGAAGGCTCTCATGGGAACCTGTTTGTGGGGCCTGGCAGCCACCAAAACAATGCTGCTTATATATGAAGCTTACTTAAACTGAAGCAGAACCTGAACATAATGCAGGGTAACTATTCCTCTTCCATGGGCAAACAAGCCTTGAAGTGAATTGCTCATAAAGGAGCTCTACTGTGGAGGAAAAAGCTATATCCAATTCTCTATTAACAAGTCCTTTTTTTTCATTTTACTACTGGAAATGTTGCTTCTAAATCCACACTACTCTGAATCCTCCTTAACTTTCCAGTCCTAGTACAATGACAATGCCTTTCATGTTGAGAGCACTGAAACAGAGCAGACAGAAAAGACAAAGATTGCACAAAGGCAAGTAAAGAAAGTAACATCTATGTAGCACTTAGTGGATGTGATAGAGACAGTGATCAATATGGTATCAGGAACCCGAAAAAAATCCACAGCAAAGAAATTATCTGCTTTTATATTGATCATTTCCTCTTGACATTATAGAACCTGAAAGATGCATTATTGTGACTACATCTGCATTACTGAAAATGCTACTCCAAGCTCTCCACGTCCTATCTGTTAGCATTCCAATAAAGGTTTAGACTAGGAAGAAACAAAAACACACAACTTGTTCCTTGTTCACATATTTAACTGCAATCAACATAAAAATAGTTACATTAAAAGATTATGGAAGTCAGCTAAAAAAGTCAGCTTTAGCACAGAGCACACTCCTGGCAGACCACCCAACTCTACAGAACTTTGGGAACTAGATGGGACCAACCAATTCAACCTTCCTCTGCCTTGTAGGCACTTTGTACATGTATCTTTAGTAAATGTGCAGATGTGCACGAAAAATCTGCCGTCCTGACTTCATGCAGAACACTCAGAGTTGTGGTTTCACAAGACAAAGCGTTCGACACCAACACCAGCTTCAGGAATTCCCCCTCCCCTCTCAAGAAGCTTGTTTCCAGCCCAAATATGTGCAACCTCTCACTCAGTCTGGTCTAACAGAAAAATCTTGCAGAACATGTTCTCCTTCAAAACTGCTCCCTACCCAGTCCACGCTGTGATTCTGAGAATCAATTGCTACAGTGAAACACGAAGCGGAGGAGGTTCAGGGCCAATACACAACTTGAATTACATCCCATTCCCACACTCAGCACAATTCACTTCTAACACAGCCACGAAGCAGCTTGGGGCAGGATCTGGACACAGCCACAGACTGAGTTTACAGCCCAGATCAGATCTGTCCTTCAGGCAATACCAACACCTAAAAACATACTAAGGAAAGGCCTTTAGAAAAGAGACTCCCAAGGCATCAGTGTGTACTGGCTCTCTGTCAGGGCCAGAATAAAGTGGTGCCCTGCAAACAAAAGTATATTCCACATTCCTACATCACTGCTGACTCCTGGATCACCCCGGGAGAAGCCAAAGCTGCTTCTCAGCCTCAGCCATCAGAGCTCAGGCTTCCTCAATCTTGCAGCTGTATGGAAGTTCTGCTTAGGCCTGCAGTCACACAGAACCTGGTACTGGAAGAGGCTTCTCAGGACATCAAAAGCACTATTCTCTCAAGTATCCACAACCAAATCATGCACATGGACCACTGACACATTCCTCAGGACAGCCGCTGCCACACTGAAATGTGACACATAACATCACTTCTGATAAACAAAGCCAAAGCCCAGAAAACTTGAATTCAGGGTTGTAACGAAAACCCAAGTATGGAATTGCAACATATTGAGACGTCTATATCCAGCAGCTATAAAGAGGCACTCAAAATAAGTTATGTGAATGGTTTCATGCTTCTAATGGTCAGGACCAAGTATAAACATTTATCTTGACAAGTATCACTTCTTGGTTGAAGGATGAACTGGAAGATATACATACATTTAAGACTGTATTTCCCTAACTGCTTGGAACAACCTTCCCAAAATGATAAAAACTTTCAGATTATTCATCAAATATTTAATTATCTCCCTCTTCCACCTACTATGTCAGCCTCTAATGACAAAGCCAGGAGCTTCTGGAAAGAAATAGGAACTTGTTGCATAGAAAATTGCATTTATTTCTCATTCAACAAACTCTACTTCTGGCTAGCTTCATCTTATTCTAAGTGTCACATGAAACCAGGCCAGGCTGCTTTTGGATATCTAACACATAGTAACTGCTTAAAAAATCTGCTGCAGTCACTGTAACAACCCATCCCAGTCATAGTTTTGCTTACTTTTTAAACAAGCCTGTGAAGACAAATATGTGATCCATACTCTGCATGGAGCACAAGGAAGTGACAAAAAACCCCTGTCATTACATCTCTAATAAAAAGCACATGGACAGTGACATCTGTGCACGTGTGTAAAAGAAGACAGAGGGCATTTATTACAAGTTTAGGATTACTGTCATCCCTTCATTTGGCATTAACCTTAAAGATTTTTTGGCCAGTAATAGCAATTTTTTAATCCATTGTTGTACACTTCCATTGAAACATTTGTGAGCATTGTTTGCTGCTCAGAGAAAAACATTAGTTTGCAGGGCAAATACAAACTCGAAGTTTTATTGTGTTAATTTTGCACGTGCTTACTCATGTTTATTTCCTCACAGCTACACAGCACTCAAGGACACTTTTGTTTGCTTGTTTTGACGAAGCAGTAGAAGAACAGAAGGGATTAATCTAACAAGGCTAATGACTTTACAGAAAGTTTAGAAAGTGAAGCATCAGTTGTGAGCACCAAGAAAGTCTGTACGGCTCTGACAGACAAACACCAACACTTCTTCAATGAATACTGCAACAGTTTCATTCTGGGACAGCACTCTAATTGTAGCAAACCCACAAACACTCAAACTACTTATATGACACAAAAAAAACCCAGTCCCATTTTAGATATTGATTGTTAAAATCAACAAGGGAATATCAAGCTTTCCAAGTACACATGAATTAGCACTCCAACATTACTTTAGAAACAATGAACAGTGCTTTCACTGCTGGGCTCACCACCTTGCACAGGGCAGAAGAGCCTTCCAAAAATAGAAAAAGCCTGCAGAGCACCAACATAATTCAAGGAAAGCAATTGTTTCACAAAGGAAAACTGGAAAGGCAACAAGTTAAACTTCACATTAAATCACCAGCTTTTTTATTTCGTATTTGCCCCCAAAAGTCAGATGCAAGCCCATAACAGTGATTTTCATAGGGCTGAATATGCCAAATTTCACAACATCATGGACACTGACAAAATTAAATCCCTAAAACAGATGGTGTCAAGCAGGGTAGGAAGCCGGTGTTGCCGGAGAAAAGGAAAGTGAAAGAGAAGGAGGATCGGAAAAATTAAGTCAAAGAACAGTCCCGGTTACCCCCACACAGGGTCTGAGCAAATCCTGGTAACGAGACCCCCTCAGGAGAGGGCTCCCCTCAGGAGAGGAGACAGCGGGGAGCGGACACGAACCCAGCCCAGCCAGGGCGAGTCAGCAGGGCCGGAAAAGCTCAGGGAGGAGCGGACACGGGCGGGACGAGGCCCCGGGGGCGGCACGAGCCGAGGCCCCCGCGCGGCCTACCCAGCAGCGAGCCCGCGGCTCTCACTCACATCTGGCTGACGAGCTTCTGGCGGAAGTTGGTGCTGCGCCAGTCAGTCTCGGGCCCGGTCACGTCCATGGCCGCCACCGGGAGCGCCTCCCGCCGCCGCCGCCGCCGCCGCCGCCTCCGCCTCCCGCTGCTGCCCTGGGCCGCCGCTGCGGAAGCGCCGCACCACCACTTCCGGTGCGCGAGGGATCGCGGGAAATGGAGTCCCGGCGCGAGCCACCTCCAACTCTCGCGGGATCTGCCTGCTCAGCGTGAGGCTCGCTGGGAAATGTAGTCTTACCCAGGAGCACTACTCGTCGGTGGCGCCCCGGGCGAGCCCCGCACTGCCCTCGAGGGTCGCGGCCGCGGCAGCCCCGGGTTCCCCGCGGCGGTCACTGGCCCGGCACTCACCGGGCACAGCCGCGGCACCTACCCGGGCGGCGCTGGGGCCGCCCACGCCGCCCGCCTCGGTTCCGGCCGCCACCGCCCCTCCCTCGCCCGGTGGTTCCGGGTCGCACATGAAGGCGGAGGCGCCGCCGCCGCTCTCGGTGGGCGCTGGGGCGGGGGCGGGGGAGGGCGGGCCCCGGGCGAGCAGCCCCCGGCTGCCCTGCCGGCACCGGCGCTGCCGTTCCCCGGGGGCGCCGGGGAGCCCTGGGGCCGCGCGTGGGAGCGTGTCCCGGGCCGACCCCACCCCTCGGGCCCAGGTCGTGTCCTGCTGCCCGGGGACACCGGGGGATACCGGGAGGGATACACGGCCAGAGCAGGTGCCGGAGCAGCGTGTGCCAGCGCCGCGTCCCGCCGGGCCGGGCCGGGCCGGGCCGGGCAGCCGCAGTCCTGGGGCAGGAGGCGCTGAGGGCGGCCGGCAGGTGGAGGCGGGCCCGGGTGCCTGGGCAGGGTGCCTGGGCTGCCGGCACGGGAAGGGGAGCTCGGCGGTGCCAGGACCTGCAAAGGCATTGCCAGATCGGCAACAGAAAGTAAAACCAGAACTGTGCTCGACCTGGCTTTGACCTCTTGGTCACAGGGTTGCTCTAGAGCCAGGCTGCCTCACTGAGTGGTGTGCAATTCCAGGTCACCTTTCCCTGCAGAGAAAACTGCTCATTCCGTGTCACTGATGGGAAATGTCTAACTCACGGGTTAGAACCCCACAGACGCCTGCCAGAACAAAATTAATGTGGTGAATAGTATGAAAATACTCATCTTCATGAGAAACTGGAACTGGAAAGTGCTGGAAGAGGCCCTTGCTCACTTCCAGGTCATTTAAGTGTTGTGTTTGGCATAGAAATAATTACTTTCTATTTTTTTTCCTCCTTGTTTGTTAGAAGATTTAAAAAGTCATTATGTGATGTAAGCAAATCAATAAATCAGGTTCAAGTCTTGGCAGATACCTGAGTTCCTCAAAATTCTTTGAGCATATTGGCTAATTTATAAATTACACAAAAAATACACAACAGAAAGCATTACAGTTCTGTGAATATGGGTAAGTTGCAAATCTTTTACAGATAAGGTAAAACATTCAAATTAGAAAGCTCAAATTCTTTAGGTCATACTACTATTCATGGGAGGAAAAAATATTTTAAATATCCATTTATTTAAATATAGATATACTTCATGGTGGTGTTGTCATATACATTTTAAATGAGGTTTTTGATTCTGGATATGTCTTAGAAATAACTTGTAATGTGTTTGGGGAGAGAAAAGCAGCAAACCCCCCCAGGTATTTGCTGAAAAGAATGAATGCCAACATTTGTGTGCCAGCATAGTTTGCAAAAGCTGTTTCCCAAGCCACGCCTTTTGGTTTCCTCCCACAATTCAAGTATACTACTAATGCTAGAAAATCAGAAAGTCAGTTCAGAGTGTGTTTCTGCATATTTCCATCAGCGACGTAAGGCAAGACTGTGTGTATGGAGCAGACAAAAGCACATCATCATTTAGGTGCTCAAAAATAATGCTGAGATATTATATAATACCAAATATCCTCCTTTCTTTCTTTTTGTGGGGACCTCGGTCAAAAGGAGTTGTTTGGGCTGTTTCTTGTATTTGTGGAAGGTTCCTAAAATGGAGTATTTCAGAATCCTTATTTTTGCACAGTTGTGAATGCATAGAGGGATTCTGAAAGAATTACTGATTAAAGCTTCTGCCTCCCCTTTACCTTTCTTCCCTTTTCCTTGAAAAAGCATGAAACGGGCTTAAGTCTTGTCTACAATTAACATGAACTCAATTGTCTTCAATGTAGCAATCTCACAAGTGCCCATTACAAATTATCACATAGTCAATGAATTATTCTGGTATTTGCACTCCAGTTAGAATGAACAATAGTTTAGCTTTTCATTTTATTGTTGTTTGTAGCAACACATTTGTTTTCCCAACTATTTTGGCAGGCAGCCAGCTGCCTCCCTTTTCTGCACACTCCCTGACTTAGTTGATGTGTTTGTTTGTGTGTCCTCTGCCCCGTTAAAATTCTGGTCCGTAGCCAGGTTCTGCCTGCTGGCATCTGCAGCCCCCAAGGCTCAGCATTTTGCTCCAGCCCTGTATCTTGTTTTGTCAGGCTTGCAGCTGAAGCCTGGTTTAAATCCTAATCCTTGTTACTCCCTAGGGAGAGATGAAGGTGTGGGAAACCTTAGGGCACAGATTTTCAAATTCCTCCAATGCATTAAGACTTTAAAGGGCCTATTTTATTTGAATCCCAACCAGCACACCACACTGGTTGTTGTGTGTCAGGGAAAAGCTCTGGTGAATATGGCCTGCAAGAAAGAGGACTGCAAGCTCTAAGAGGGGACCAAGAGGAAATACATCATTTTTAACAGCAAAAGCAAAGTCATGCTGGGTAAGAGTAACTCCAGATATCACAGCAGGTAGAAGACGAGCCTGGCTGCAAGGCAGCTTTGGAAGAAGAGACCCTGGGGGTTCTGACAAGCAGCTAGTTGAATATGATTTCTCCAGTGGGGTCCAGCTTCATACTGGGCTGTGTTAACAAGAGCACAGCCAGTAGGTCATGTGAAATTATTTTTTCCCGTTCTATTGAGCACTCATAATCCCCAAAAATTGGAATACTGTGCCCAGTTTTGAGCTCAATACTGAAAGAAAAACCTGAGAATTCAGTGGAGGAACCATACAGGGCAGGAACACTTACAAGGTACAAGCACCTGTAAGGCAAGAACACTGGATTTGTTCAGCACAGGGCAAAAGAATAAGGCAGAGCCAGTTGACATTTTTTAAGCTACCTAATGGGCACAGGACAATGCAGAGCCAAACTCTCCTTTGTGGAGTCATCCCTGCCAGTGATGAGAGGCAAGTGTCACAAATTACAGGAAAAAAATTCAGACAGCTAAAGAAGAAACAAATCTGGTGGCTAAACCATCAGTTTTCTGACTACTGACAAGGATGGAGATTTTGTACTTGACTAGACAAAGGTTCTCCACATCCTGCCCCGATTTTGAAGGATTCCCTGCTTTGAGCACAGATTGGACCAGAGACCTCCCAAGTTTCTTTCCAGTCTAAATTATTCCACACTTCTAAGAAAGCATGGGACCCCCACCAAGCTCGAGCCACCTGTCCATATGGCAGTAAGCTAAACAGATTTGGATACCCGACACCAGCAAGCTCG
The DNA here is from genome assembly GCF_049639895.1 of Pseudopodoces humilis. Classification (NCBI taxonomy): domain Eukaryota; kingdom Metazoa; phylum Chordata; class Aves; order Passeriformes; family Paridae; genus Pseudopodoces; species Pseudopodoces humilis. The sequence continues at coordinate 11,443,604 of NC_142219.1, forward strand.
AGTTTATTTTGGGCACAGCTGATGCACGAGAAAATATCACTATCTGCGTAAAACACCTCTTTGTAGTGATGTAACTGACAGCCACGAGCTCTTGAATACAAAAATGTCTGAGTTTCCATAGAAACTAACTTGGTTAATCCTTCCTGCATCCAGCCATTTCTCTACAGTAGAGACTCAAGGCTGCCAGCACAACTTTACAAAAAGACACCCCCAAATCCACACATGCACCTCACAGTGGGAGCATCTCTCTGACCTGGATGCTGGTCAAACAAGGGGTGAATACTTGGCTAGGTGTGTATCATACCACACAACACCAACAACTGACTTCAGCACTGAAAATGATCCTCACCACATGAGAGCACAGCATCCCTCACCAGAAAATAGAGGCTGAGTTAGCTGTACTGGCAGCACAGGGACACCATGGTGTGACAACTGATCTGTGTTGAAAAATGTCATTAGGACAGACACTGCATTCTCCTCTACCATGTCTAGTTTGCCATGCCTTTAACTTTTCCCTTCCCCTCTGCTTCTAGTTGAGTTACTCCATTCCTAGACCTTGTGTTCTTAAAAGGATAAGGATTTTCAGTGAGCACAAGAGCAAACCACCATACCAGTTTCTCACCATTTTGCCATTGATCAAACTACAGTGCATTCCCTAAATTCCTCCTGTCCCAATGACAACTTCCTCAGTCATAAGCCACATACCTCTACTGTGAAAGTAAGTATTCTGTTGTTGATCAGAGAGGGGATTTTGTTTTTTAAAAATTACAACTCTTCATGGGTAGTTAATGAATTATTTCAGTTGAATAATTAGAAACATAAGACCTCCACTTTTCTTCATGCCAGTAATCTGCAGAAGCATGTTGTAAAAATAGAATTTGAATACAAGACAACCACACAGAGTTATCTGCAAGTCACTGAGACATTGTAGCTTTCACTGTGTCCACAGCTTATTACCAGAGACCACTAGTATATAACACAGGAAACAGAAGGAAATACTCAACTTCTTTCATGCTCCCTCCATTGCAAGGCATGGCTGCCTTCTCTTGGTTCTCAGTTGGAATCCAGGCACAGAATGTATAAGATTTCAGTCTGCTGAAAAAGAACAGTCTTGTGTTTCTAGGTACCCCTGAGGTTTTTGCCATTTATAGGAGATTTTTTTGCCTGTTGTAGTTTTTTTATCTCTTTGATTCAAAGTGACAAACAGTCAACATCTTCCTACACTTGCTTCTAGACATGCACATACAATTACTGATCCCATATGCTTTCTTCTTTGTGTACTGGACACTCAGTTGTAATACCTTAAAATTAATCACTACATTAACCCACATCCTCTAAAAGACAAACTAACATAACTGCAGGCTCAAATGCATTGTGCAGCCAACAAAGCAAATGTCTAGCTTGATTTTCCCTGCAATTTCAAAGTTGGAACCACTTGCCTTCCCCTGTTTCTGCAGACAACATCTCACAGAACATTTAGAGAACACTTTTTATCTTTGCTGCTGTTAAAGAAGCACAGTGAACTCAAAGGATTCCTCATTTTTCCCACCTTATGGGTTAGTTCTGCAGTACTCAGCCACTGGTGCCCAATGCTAACAGCTGACCAGAACTGAGAAACTATCTCAGGAAGAGAAGGGAAAGAACATATTACTCAAATTTCTAAGAACTTGTTTCAGTCACAGAGCTGTTTTCACAATAACAGAAGAGAGCAGAGAGGCCTCGGGTACATCCTACAAACAAGAAGCTGACAGTAGAGAAGCTCAGTATAGAGGGAAAAAACCTGCTCTGTCTCTCCATCCAGAACTGTCCTGCTTACATTATATTTAGGCAGCTTTGGGGGTTTTTTGTGGTTTTTTTTAATTAAGATTAAGCAAAAGAGATTTTTAGACAGTAACAAAGGTAGAAAGCACACTGGTCAGACCATACAGTTTGAGAAGCAGGGTGTTGTGCTAACAGCAATATCCCTCCTCAGCAATTTTGTAATCAGCATTTACAACAATACCCAAAGAAATACACAAAATTATCAGTCAGCTCAGCAAACACACTGCATTTAATGCAGAAAATTCAAATGCCAAATCCATCTCACTTCTCTTTCAAAGAAGAACACAACAGAACCCCACTAACCCAGCCTCAGCAGCCGCTCTTTGCACCCTCCTGCCCACCGAACCCCAGCTGCTCCTGGTGCAGCTGTTCCAGAGCTGAGCACATTCAGCTCAGGGAATCCTTCTGGCCACATCCCCCACAGCAACCCTGTGCTCCTCTCTACCCTTCTAGGTCTTACACCACTTTTCTACCAGCTCCTGAATCTATCTAGGCAGGAGTTAGGAGGCTTTCCTTGGCTTTTGGCTCAAGGAAGACTTAACCACATATGTCAGGCAGAGTTTATGGACTAATACTACAAATGTTCACCTTTATAGGCTGGGAGCAGTTCATTAGAATGACGTGCAAGCCTGAGTGACCACCCTGAGGGACAGTCCAGCTCGGCAGTGACAGCCGAGGTACAACCCAGGGGCAGAAGCTGAAAATAGGAGGTGAGGACTGCCAGAATTCAGAAATTTGAGCGTAGCAAAATATCTGTAGGTTCAGCTGTTAACCAGCCAAAAATCAGCTGTGGAGGATGGTTCAGCTGCACTCCCAGCATCTCTTTTGCCCACACTAGGTGGTCATGGCAGAGCAGGTTTGTTCAGCTCTTGATAATAGTTGTGGCATAATTCAAGTCTGTATCTATTCAAACTAAATGTGAGATAAACTCCCTGCAGATCTCCAAGACAGCCCCCACTTGCTACTGAGAGCTATTCAGATACTAATGCTCATTCTGGCTACAGAATCACTGAATGATTTATCCTTTTAATTTATTTATATTTTCTCTCTTTTTTAATACCATTTAATCTTCCTGGTTCCAGTTACCACATCTGTAAGATCAGATCTCTTCTGGGGCTTTACTTACTGAAAGCTTCACCCCTTTTCTGTTACTTTTTAAGATTATTCAGCTAGAGAGTGTATTCTGAACAGTATCTACCGTCATATTAATTAAAATTAAATAAAGGTTTGCATTATTATATGGGTTTCCCACTCTACCCTGCATGTATCTCTATAACCTGCTGCTTCTAAAATACATTTCTTTGCTAACACTTGTTTACAGGGCTTCAGTGGCCTGTGTAGTTTTATTTTCTCTCACTTTGCCGTGGCCTCTCTCTCTCCAATCACTGCAGTATATGATACACTAGAAGATTGTATCACAGGTCATGCTGTTTCCCCTCTCCATGAAATTCCAAATTGATTGGATTTCAAATCCATTTTTGGATTCAGAAAATAGTTAATTTGTTGCTTTTTCTTCTGCTTTTTCATACAGTGGTTTTACTTCCATAGGGACTTCTTTTGATACAGAAGAGAAAAAGATGTAACCTGTTTTGGAGCTTTAACTACATTTAACAGTGTTAATCAGTTCCTCATTTGGACCATAGATCACCCTACTTTGGTTTTGCTGCATTTATTTCCTTTCAGTGAAATGGGAAATTTCTGATCAACATCATGTAACACTCACTGTTTTACTTGCCTTTCTTACTATATTATTTCCCTTGCCTCAATCCATCACTCTTTGTATTCCCCAGGAGCAAATGCAATGATACAGTAATGTTTTGTCTGCTTTCATTTGATTTCTAGGAAAAGCATCAGCCTGTCATGAAAAATAACCCATTACTCATCTCTTCAGTTGATCATGGATAGTTTTCCCTCTAATCGACCTGAGTGCTCCTCAGAAGGCTGTCTTGTCAGAGCTCCTCTTCTCAGCTGCTGTCTTGGTTTTGCTGCAGATAAAGAGCAGATAAACATTTATACGCTTTCTCAGGGGTTTTCCATCCCATTCACCATGCAACACCACCTTCCTTTTGTTTGTAGGGTAACTTTCTCAGGCAGAGTAATAAACATTTTCATATTTCTTGGTGTCATCTGGGTAGCTCCTTCCTTGCTGCCATCTGGGTAGCTCCTTCCTTGCTGCCATACCCAGAATACCTGCAGTATTTTGAGAGATCTGCAGTGCTGCACTCACTGCCTATGGCTGGCACAATTAAACAATGGTTCCATTGCTTCACTGTTTGGATTTGCTGAGTTTGTTCTCTTTTGCTTCCCTGGCTGCTGCTAACCCCTTGTGACTATCCCTTGTGGCACTAAGCTATTTCCCAGGCTGCTGAAGAGAGGATCTTATGAACGTGTTAGCAGCCATATCAGCTCACTTACTTCCTTTTGTTAATAGGGGGTGTTTTTTAATGTGCTCTGACAACTGGATAGAGTCTATAAGTTCTGACTGCTACGACTTCTGACATTCTTCAGAGACAATGGACAGGGTAAATTACAGGATGGTAGAACAGGATTCATGAGATTTTGATTGCTTAACCATAGACATGAAACACAGTCACTTCCAGATAGCTTTTTACAGGTGTTTCCCAATGTCCCATAGGGGACCTTCCCAGTGTGTCAGTGGCAGCACTAGAAAAAGGTACAGGATAGCCTTGGACAGTGCCCATTCTGGAGGAAATACCTCCTTTCTGCAGGGACTCACAGGAAAGTAGTTGTGCAAGCTAGCTTGAAGTTGCCAAAATAAAGAAACTCACTTTGAAGCATACAGTTTCATACAGTATTTTGTACAATTATGGTTGGAAATGTGCTCAGCTACGGAAAATGGAAAAACCAAGCACAGTGAGAGAGGAGATCTTTCTGATTCTGTGGTAAAATATTAAGAGAAAGATGGAAGGTGCAGTTTATATTGCAGAAAAGTGACCTGAAAATATTAGGCAATTTCAAATTTGGAAAAAATTTGGTCCATTTTTTGTTGCAGATGATGCAGAAATGCAAAAGAAACAGGGGGTTTTGATAATGGATTGGGAAGTGAAACGCTTGCTAAGAAAGAAAAATACCCATGTGACACACACTCTGATAATGGTCTGAAAACCCAGGAGTCAGAATACTTGTTTTTGGAAAACCTTATTCTGCTGCTTTGGTGTGCTGGTGTCCATCTGTCTGTTTTCAGTATAGTTTGGAATAATTTGTTCAGAACAGAACTGTCTCTCCATTGACTGAAGAGTTGCTTTGTTTTCTGTGACAGGCAAGGGTCAGAGGAGCATTTGTAAAGCAAAAGGCACAAACCTTTGCTGATTCTGTTGTCTCACAGATTTCATTCTGCTGCAGCTGGTGGCTGAGCACTTCTGCCTGGGATGGCGGAGGATCAGGAGCTGACTCAGGCACACAAAGCTCCACTGGAGCCCTCCCTCCAGCAGCGCAGCAGCAACACTTACCGCAGTGCAGAGCACTCGCAGGCGCTGCTCAGCGGCCTGGTGTCTCTCCGGGACAGCAGCATCCTCTTCGATGTGGTTCTGGTGGTGGAAGACAAACCCATCGAGGCTCATCGCATCCTTCTGGCTGCATCCTGTGACTACTTCAGGTACACTTCAGTAACAAGCACGAGTGTGACTGTCAGTCAAAACAACGACATCCAAATCTTCTGTCTGGGCATACTCCTTCTGAATCTAAAATCGGACCTGTAAGATGGAGCTGAGGCTGTTTCACAGTACTAACTATGGCTTTATTCATCTCTGTTATTTCTCTGCAGAAATAAAGCTCTTGTTCCTGCACAATGAGCTTACCTCCACTAAATTCACTGTGGTACTTGGAGGTTTATAAAGAGGAGAGACTGTCTGAACTGGTGTCTTCTGCTTAAGAGCACTCTAAGTGGCTTTTAACATATCCTTAGCATTGTAAGACTTGTGGTGACCATTGCATAATACACAAAAACTCACTGGAGGTGACTCACTGGCCATTAAACCAGGCAGTCCCCAATCAATTTGATTAGCAGTTCCTTTGTTTTCATAAAGCAAACACCCAAGACAATCCAGACAAACTTCTAACTGAAGGAAGATCTGCTCTACCTTAGAAAAAAATTCCCACTGTCCCATTTCCTCTGTGTTTCCTCTTTCCCCACACCCAGAGTATGTGCCTTTGACCATTGACTATCCATATATACTGGGTCTGTATTTAAGTCCTTCACCTGTTGTACCTTCTTGGTTGCCCCTACTGTTTTCCTGCACAATGAAGAGTTACTTTCTTAGGTCCTAAATGCCTGTACTCTTAACTTAGAGAAGAGGTAAACACATAAAAATGTCTAGCTAGGTTTTTGTATTTCTGAATATTTTTTATGTTCCCAGGACAACATAAGATGAGCAAACTGGAAATAGCTTCACTGCAAATCTGCCATAGCATGTGTCCTTGTCTGTTTTGCAGAGGAATGTTTGCAGGAGGATTGAGAGAGATGGAACAAGAAGAAGTTCATATTCATGGCATCTCCTACAATGCAATGTGTAAAATCTTGAACTTCATTTACACTTCTGAGCTGGAACTCAGTGTGAACAGTGTACAGGAAACCTTATCTGCAGCCTGTCAGCTTCAGGTGAGGTACTGGGAGATGTGACAAAAAAGAAACAGGAAACAAAAGCAATGATGAAAGAAACAGAAAACATGGATATGTGGTTAGAGGGAGGGTTAAGAGGTGAGCAGGAGCATGGACACGGTAAGGATTTTGGGGATGCTGTATCCACTGGAACTAACTGTGGAAGGATAGGGACAATGAATGGGTGTACATCTCATTTGTGCCAATGGTTTCTTTACTTAAGACATTACCCATTTCATCTAGAGGAGCATTTTATATAGCATCCACTTTCACTGAGCTGCTTATGAAAGCTTCCCTGAAAGAGAATATCCCTGGCCTATGGTAAAGAATAGGTTTTGAGGCTCAGAAATTGTTGTGCTGCTCAAGGTCATCCCCAAGTGAGTCCACAGGCACATGACCTCTCCTGACTCCATCACTACAGGAAATCCTGCCACTATGGTTTGCACTAAGTGCAGAGTTCATGTGCTTTTAAGACAAGGGTTTTTTTCCCTAATTTCCCCTGCAGCTAACTGCTGCACAAGGCTTTGGTACTAAATCTTAAACTTTTTGAGTGCTTGCTTTGGTTGGTTTTTACACACTTTGTTAGCAGAGAGGCTCCTGGACATCAGTTAGTTCTTTGTTTGCCAGTAGTTCCTCCTGCCAGATACAACTTCAAATTGTGTTCAGAAGACAATACTAAATACTCATTTTCCTTTCCAATGGCTCCCTAAGCTCTTGAGTGATGTATTTGTTACAATCTTTGATATAGTATGTTTGTAGTGCTCTGAAAAAACAAACACAGATGGAATCACCATGTCCTCTGTATCTGTTTTGCTGACTGCTCCAGGGCAGGCTGCAGAGCAGGCAGCCCTGCTGCCCAGTGTCCCACGTGTCTTGGAAGACACACTGCTGCTGCACCTGAAGCCAAACTCAGTCTTGCAGTACAGTGTGGCTAGAAGAGCTGTATTATATTCATCTTCATAGCCACACTGAGTTCTCTTTCTCTGGAGAAAGGTGAACAGGGCACAAGTGAGCGTGGTGGTCAGACTGTGAAGAGAGCATACATTTTGTGGATAATTTCCTTAAAGTCATCCCAGGCTTCATTCCCCTGTCCCTCAAGTGTGGGGCAGGTGGTGTCTGAAATGAAAAATCTCTTTCTCTCTCTCTCTTGCAGATTCCAGAAGTCATTAAGTTCTGTTGTGATTTCCTCATGTCCTGGGTAGATGAAGAGAACATCCTTGATGTGTACAGACTAGCTGACCACTATGACTTGAGGCATTTGAGTGAGCAACTGGACTCCTACATTTTGAAGAACTTTACAGCTTTCTCAAGGACACAAGTGTACCGACAGCTACCCCTGCAGAAGGTCTACTCCCTTCTCAGCAGCAACCGTTTAGAGGTTAACTATGAGTTTGAAGTTTATGATGGAGCACTTTTTTATCACTATTCTCCAGAGGAACTGGAGACAGATCAGGTCTCCCTGATGGAGCCCCTTAAGCTCCTTGAGACAGTTCGTTTTCCTCTGATGGAACCCCAGATCCTGCAAAGGCTTCATGACAAATTAAGTCCATGTCCTTTAAAGGATACAGTTGCAGATGCATTAATGTACCACAAGAATGAATGTCTTCAGCCAATGCTTCAGAGCTCCCAGACACAGCTGAGATCAGAGTTCCAGTGTGTAGTGGGATTTGGAGGGATGCATTCTACTCCATCCATTGTCCTCAGTGATCAAGCCAAGTATCTGAACCCCTTGTTGGGGGAGTGGAGGCACTTTACAGCTGCGCTAGCCCCCAGAATGTCCAACCAAGGGATTGCTGTTCTCAATAATTTTGTATATTTAATTGGTGGAGACAACAATGTAAGTGGTTTTCGAGCGGAGTCAAGATGTTGGAGGTAAGATAAGGATAATCCTGCTATTCATTTTATTGCCACCCTGTTGCCCATTTCTGAGTCAGTAAGCCAGTAGACAGTCAGTACACCTGCCAGCCCAAAGATTAGGAACTGAGCAGGAGCCTCACTGAAAGAAAACACAAGAAATGAGCTTCATAGTAACAGGCAGCTCCCAGCAGTGCTTATGAGACCAAGCCAAGCCTGACAGTGTAGAAACAGGTACTCATTCAAGAGTATTACTCATGCTTCTTTCTGCCTTGTTAGAGGAGGGAAGTATTAAAAGTGTGGGAAGTAGTAATGAACCTGAACTCTGAGTTGTCTAGATGTTCTCTAACTAGCATTTTTTGGAAGTCTTCTATGTATAGTTCTTGTCCCAGTACAAAAGCATTTTAAATAAAATGCTATTTGTAACAGATTTTCAAAAATCTGTGTGCATAATAGCAGCATTCCAGAGTCGTTTTACATTACTGTGTGACAGGGAAAAGAGCAGGAGGAAGGATCAGGTTTAGATCTTCACGCCCATTACATTGCAAAAACAGATATAAACCCTTTTGCCTTTATGTTGTGCTCATTTTAACAAGTCTTAGCTGAGTTGATGTTATTTTATGGCATGCATAGCTTCAATTCTCAACCAGTTTTCAATGTAAGTAAAATTTCCAGATGAGAGAGATAGTTTGATGTGAAAGTGAATAATGAGATTCCCTTTGAACAGCAGATATTTGGGGAAAAGAATCAAAGAACCCACCACATATTTATGCCCTTCTTGAAGATCCAGATTCAGTCTTTGTGTTATTTTTAGACTGTGTTACCTCGTAGAATGGCTTTGTGCAAATAGAGATGGTGATATGTAACCTACATACACAGCAGTGTACAAGATAATGGAAAACCTGGGTTTTTACAACATGATGGTGTCAGCTAAAATGCTGTTTAAATTTATCTTCTATAAATAGAATAAAACAACTTTGCTAATAATAAAATGCCGACAAGGCCAAATTTCACATCACTTACAGATGAGCTCAATTTCAGCTGAAGACAGTGCAGTAACCCACATCCATGGAACTGTCTGGTATTCCAGCAGTGATTCTCTGGCTGCAGGAATAACTTTCTTTGATCCCACTCTTTTACAAGGTATGACCCACGACACAACAGATGGTTCCAGATCCAGTCCCTGCAGCAAGAGCACGCTGACCTCAGTGTTTGTGTCGTGGACAACTATATTTATGCTGTCGCAGGCCGAGATTACCATGAAGACCTGAGGGAAGTGGAGAGGTATGATCCTAAAACCAACACTTGGGAATATGTGACACCTCTGAAGAAGGAGGTAAGGAGTGCATTAGCCACACACACTACCACAATTCCCCAGTTCTTGATTTAATCTTGCTAGATGTTTTTCTCAGGTGTAACTTTTAATTGCTGATATTCAGATGGAAAGTAGTAAACTCTGTATATGCAATAAATGAACAACAAGAAAATAAAATAATAGCATATGTAAATTACATTTTCCAGTTAAATGCTTATTTTTCCTGTTGCTTGTTGATTTCGCCTGAATCTTTATTGTGTTAATCCTTAAAACTATTAATAAAACAAATAATAAATGTGTGTCAGTGCTGAAAATATTAAAAGCTTGAATTGAGTGCTACTAAGTAGAATAATTTGCATTCTTGATAACACTGCTTGTATAAGAAAAATCACCAATAAAAAGGCTTCTAAGTAGATTAGGGAGTAAAGTTATAGTATTAATGATCTTCTAATCAAGGAACAATAAAGACAGAGGATGCTGCTGTTCTGGAAGTTTCCGAAATTCTAGCGTGTTTCATTCAGAAATCCACTGTAATAATATCTTAGAACTGTCCATAAGAAAATCCTTTCTGCTTTTGATCTCTGTGTAACTCATGAGGAATATCACCCCCTTCATGTCTATTCCCTGCTTCCAAACTGGGAGAAATCCATAAATCCAGACCTCAACTTCTTGCTTTGCCATTGGTGTGGTGGTGCAGGTGTACGCCCATGCAGGAGCAGCGCTGGATGGGAAGATGTACATCACCTGTGGGAGGAGAGGAGAGGATTATTTGAAGGAGCTGCAGTGCTATGACCCAAGGACTGACCGCTGGGATGTCCTGGCAGACGGCCCAGTGAGACGGGCGTGGCACGGGATGGCTGCACTGCTGGGAAAGCTCTACGTCATCGGGGGAAGCAACAACGATTCTGGCTACAGGAGGGACGTTCACCAGGTGAGACCATGTCACACCTGTGCCTGTTCTTGATTTCTCATGGATGCTGGCACTTAGGTGTAATGTCTTTCTCCTGCTAAGTGTGCAAATAAAACTGTCTGCTCAGCAATGGCTCCTGGATGACCTCTCCCCCACTCACCTGCAGAACAGGCAATGATTTATTTATTTTGTCAGTCTTGAAGACTTTTTCTCACCCACAAAGCATTAAAGCTCTAGCACTTGGAATTCTTATCAATTTTAAAGCATCTCTGATGGATAGCTTCATTGGCATGCATATGCCCAGTAAGTAGCACATCAGTTTAATTTACTTCATGCTGCCTTTACGTGCATTTTTTCTAAGTGGAGAACTTTTGAATTACCAATGTGTAATTGCAGGGCAAAGCTGTTAAGGATATGTTGGATGGCAGTTGTATAATGCAATTAAAATGTGCAGTATCTGATGGTAAGGGATGTCTGGAGAGAATTCTCTTGAACCTTATTCTAGCCTCTAGAACTACTAGAGACATGAAAAGAAGAGACAAAAAGTAACTTTTTATAGAGCCAGTGGAGATGGCAGAATTAAATTGAGCTGCAGAGTGTATCTGAATGATAAGAAGGTGCCTAGAAACAAAAGCAGTTAGCCAAGTAGGTAGCCAATGAAATCTAAAACTCTCCAACATATGGCGCAGAGGCAGCTTAGCAGATTTATCATATTTGTATGTTCCAGCATTTTTTCTCTAATGCAAACAGGTGCATTATGTCCGGGCTTATATTAGCACATGTCCTCATCTCTCTCCCTTTTGTGTACATTTTTGGAATGACATACAGCTGTTACTCCAGCAACAGGGTCAGAATTTGTGATTCCAAAGCTATGTGGCAACTATGCACAATTTTCTGCTGAGCACTGTACTTGTATTAGGTGGTCATATGCTGTCTCCATTATCAACACTGGCAAAAAAGACTGATGATATTCCTCCCTAAACAGTTTACCTTACAGCCAGGCCCTGTCACTAGGATACAAGCTCAGTTTTAGCTTCTCTCTTTTCTTTTTTTGTTTTACAGGTTGCCTGCTATAAGCCAAGCACAGATCAGTGGACAAATGTATGTCCACTTCCTGCAGGACATGGAGAGCCAGGCATCGCGGTTTTAGACAACAGGATTTATGTCTTGGGAGGAAGATCCCACAACAGGGGAATCCGCATGGACTATGTCCACATTTATGATGCAGAGAGAGACTGTTGGGAGGAAGGACCCCAGCTGGAGGATGATATTTCTGGGATGGCTGCCTGTGTCCTCACGTTGCCCAGGGCTATTCTAATGGAATCAGAGAAGTGGCTCTCAGAATGGCACGCAGACCGAATGAAGCATCACCTTGACTTTCCGTCAGAAGTTATGAGCGTATCAGACTGGGAGGAATTTGACAACTCAAGTGAAGATTAGAAAACTTTAATTTTTTTTTTTTTTTGCCAGTGGATGAGGAAACTAAGGCTTGGGAAAAGTACTTGAGAGATTTTATATGTCTTTCTTATATACATAAAAGTATTTAAAGGTTTTAAAAATAAGTGTTCTGCACAAAATGCCATTCACAGTCAATATCTACCCATCTGCAAGTGTTCTGCACAAAATGCACTTAGTCAGTACCTGCCCACCTGCCAGAAAGCAGTGGTTTTAAAGTAACCCCACAACTGCCATTTTCCCCCAGTTGTATAGAGGTTCTTGTAGTTTGAAGGAGGCTTTTCTCAGCCTTCAGCATGGACAGAAAAAAAAAAGCACAGAAGGCTCAGCTTGACTAGCTTCTTTCCTTCCAGCTTTTAGCTTGAAATAGCTTCTTGAGATTTCTTTTTCCTTTTCTTTTGGGTAATAAAATTTCCTAGCCAGCTTAATACAGGAAGGTAACACCTAGTGCTGCCCTCCTGTGCAGGTGTCAGACAGCTTGATTAGTTTTTCTGCAAGAGTGAACATACAGAAACAGGAACAGTAGCAAGAAAGTCTGAACCTTCATCTCATCTGGGCATGCAGCCATCCTTGTAACTGGCTGAGAGTCTGTGAACTGACACCCACTCCTGAACTTCTATACTGTAAGTTCTGTCAACACAGTGGAAAGAAGATTTCTAGAAAAATCTCTCTGTACAGAATATGGCAATCTCATCATTCCACTGTCAGACACATTTGTTCTCAACCATAAATTAATAAATTCTTGTCAGAACTTTTTTAACTGCTGTCTCCGTTTTATTAACAGTGATGTGGTGGCTGAAAGTTTCATTATATCCTAGAGCAGTATTGGCAAAGTTACCCTAGCCTGGGAGATGGGCAACTTCTTCATTCTTCTGTTATATGCTCTAGAAGAGAATAAAGAGAACAGAGATTAGTTTGCCACAGCAAAAGAGAAAAATAGTGAGATAACAAGAAGTATGGACTATTGCACTGGTCCGAGACCCTGCAGTAGCTGAACTAATGCCAGGAACTACAGCTGAGAAAGATAAGGCACAGTAAATCCTTCCTTCATGGGGCCTTAAAATAATTGGTTCCTGACTACCATCTTGCTTAACATTAGGTTAGAAGCTGATTTAAAATCTGAACCAGTGTCATACTGAACATTATGAGATCCTTCTTCTTGGAGGGGTGGAGTAATCAGTGCCACCAGAAAATCCTGAAAAACTACCAAAAGCTTTTAAATCTTATAGCAATAATGGGGTTTGAAAGGCCAAACCAGTGACAATCAGAATGACATGGGACTAGTAAAGTGACATCGTGACAAATACTGCACATGGATGTGCTACTTCAGAGAAATGCAGTAAGTTCCTGGATATTCCCCCTACTTGGGGGTATTCTGTTTATGGAAGCAAAGAGGATTTCAAAACAGACCTAGATTACTCTGCTTTGGTAAACTGGGCTTCTGGAAAAAGATTCAAGAGTATTTGCACATTTGTTTAAATAAGTTCAATATCTTTTTCTTGATAAGAGGGGCATTTGTTGGACTCTATTCTTCAGCACTGTCAATTTTCATCTCCATCTCTGAACCTTTGCCAATTGGCAGATAAAAGAGCTGGCAACTTCAGGAAGCCCTGATTATGAGCTTTTCCAGAAAATATTTTTTGATAGTGAACTCTGGACTGCACACAGGGTGTGGTAATACACTTAATTACACTGCAACATTAGAGATTGATAAATATTCCTTTTTTGCCTACAGAGTTACTTGTAATGTGTAGGAATTAAATGTAGCCTTCAGATGTAAGGACATACCCCTGACCTGGGTATCACCAGAACCACTCCTTCCAGACTGCAGGTGTCAATTTGTTTCCTCTGCAAACAAGTGATTAAAGACCCAGCTGTTTCTAACTGACATCTAACTCAGTGCAGTGCATTTTCCATTTTAACCAGCACCTCTAGACAGACCAGTGATGTCCTGTGTTATACAGAGATAGAGGGTTATTTATGTTATTTAGATGAAATCTTACCTTAACTCTTTAACAGTGAAAAAAGAAATAATCATTCTTTGTCCAGCTCATTTTCCAGTGTGTACCACTAGAGGGTATTACTCACTGTTACAAACAGCCAACCTGAGAGGCTAATTCTTAGATTACATAGGAGAAGACATTCATGAGTAATTAAGGAGCCAAAGAAACATCTTGAGAAAACTTTGGGGGGGCGGTTTCCAGCTTCTATCCTGTCACTCCTTCTGTGTTTGAGTACTAATTTCTAGAGAGCTTATCCATTATTCCATTTATCAGCATATGCAATTTTGTGATTGCATTATTCACTAAATGCTGCAGTTGGATGCTGTGCAAAGCTAATGAATCTAAGGCTTAGAGTGCAGTTGCAAGGAAATTACTTAAAGCAGATGATCATTTATTTACCTTACACTACATTATTTTCTTTTTTTTTTTTTAACTTATTGGTATAATAACCCCAAGTTACATGAACTAAACCTAAGGGCAGATAATATTTGATAAAAATTTGTTTGTTTCAGCCCCAAAATTTCTTTACATCTGAGCATAATGTGATTGTTGAAACTTACAGTATGTACTATCTTACTTGCATTCATTTCATTTAGGCAAAAAGCCATGGAGTTTAGCTCAAACCATCCTAATCATTTTTTTAGCAGTACCTCATTTTAGGCCAGCATGTCCTTTTTTCAAACTAGCACACAGGCTAAATAATAAAATTGCCTTGCTTTAAAAATGTCAATTTTCTCTTACTCAGCAGACAAAGCACTTCTTGTTTACTACCATTACCTATATAAACAAATTGCAGGAAAGATTATTGAATGATTATTGTTGATACACAGAGCTGTAATTATTATTGATTTGTTTTCCTATCAAGAATGATGCTTCAGGAACTGAACTTTCACGAGCCCACTTAAGCTTTCTGTTACCTCAAGAGAAAGATGTACTCATACGGATTTCCAGCTGATTCTGTATTTTTTTTATTTATAAATTCTCTGATGTCCTAAATATGTCAGTCTTGTATCTGAAAGTAAAAGGCTTTTTTTTTTTTTTTTACAGTAAGCTCTCTGAGCCAGTATAAAACAAGACATTGTGGACAGATGGACAATGAACTAAGAAAGCTTTAAGTTATTTCTGGTCTGAGAGAGAACAGTCAAACAGCTCTTCCAGAACAGAGTGATCAAAATACCAACACTTAAACTGCTGATACATTAGGAAGTCCAGAAGAATAGTAATCAATTTTCTTGATGATCTATTTTCCTATTTCCTGCCAGCACAGAGGTAAAGCTGTAGAGGCATATTTGCCAGATTTGTAATTAGTGGACTTGTATCCTGAAGTATTTCAGGCTTCCACATTTGCAGAAGTGATTGTGATTGCTTGTTTTGTTTCATAACTGCTTTCACTACTGCATTTCTTCTCCAGCTGTCTACTTCCAAATCCAACATATCCTTTCCATTTTCCTCATAGTTTAAATTAGGGTTGTTAATTTTCCATTGGAAGCATACCCAGTACTTGATTTGAAATAAAATAAGGATTCTTATTCTGTACCCTTGACAGAAATTTACTTCTCCTTACTTAGGGACAAGCCACATGTACAGTTTATTTGGCACTCAGTCCAAGTGATGGGATCAAAAGCTTCTGGTGAAAGGAAGAAGGAACAGCTGGGCACAGGGAAAGAGGTACAGGGACTTCTCAAGGGAATATTCTGCCAACTGAGCTTTTATTTCTTGGGCAGCTGATGCACTTTTGAACTCCCCACCTCCTCCACTGCATTACAACTGGCCATGCTCTGAGGGTGTCAGCTGCCAACAGGTAAAGTCAAAGAGCATAAAGGTATTTATATGTACTAAAAAGGTGAAGTGGTGCCAGACATTCATCCATTCTTCCTAAACCAAATGCATTTGTAGGGATACAATAAAGCTGACATGATTGTCTGTAGTCTAGGAAATTGAAGCCCGGTCTTATGAGAAAACATTAATGATGAAATTATTAAAAAGTCACCTTTTTCTCATATGGAAATAGAATGTGGGATCTTTTACCTAAAATACCTGGCTTGTTTAACCACAGTTACTAAAACTGAGGAGGAAATGACTTGAAGGATGCATACATAAGAGTTCAGAACATCTAATTTCAAACTTCCTTCCAAACTGAAAACTTTTCCATGCCTTAGAATCCTTTCTGGATGGGAAGGTGGGTGTGTTGGTTCTCCAGCAGGAGTCCAGCCCCATGCAGTGCCGCACAAAAACTGGTTTATAATTAATACTACTTATTTCTGACATTCTGAGATTCTAGTATTAGCCATACAAAATGGAAGCAAAATCACCATATATATTTGATTTTTATTTTAACAAAAATTGTAATTCAATCAAATGAAGTAGCAGGAATTTTTATTTCCTTTTTATGTCCTAGGTGTTGCTAAATCTGCTGCTAACTTATGGCTTTTACAATTATTTTTAAATGTTATTTAGCATATTATTACAAGTCCAAGTGCTATCTTTTAATCTGTATTTTGGCCATGGTCAAACAGAAAACAAGCCAGATCTGTTCAAATGTCACAAGAAAACATTATAACCTTTGTATTCAATCATAGCCTGTTTAAAATTGACTGGCAGATACAAGCACTTAAACCAGTAGGAATGGATCAGAGGTATAGCTACTGAGTAAGCTTTCCTAGTAATGGATGAAATTTTTTTGCATAGATGTGAATTTTCATTCATCTCTGGGTCACTGTTCTGCTGTACATGACTAACAGCTGTTGTTTTCCACAGGAGATGGCTGTATGTCAGCAGCTGGTAAAATGATACCTGTACATGGATTCAGGGGCTGCTTTAAGATCCTTTCATCTTAATGATGAGACTTCTCCTGGATGGTTTTGTCTAAAACATGACACTGGAGAAGTCTTCCATTTTAGGTGATTTGAACTCTGCTAAATGTCTGCAGAGACACAGCCCATATGTTCCAATCCAGACACCTCAGTTGGCACTGATTGCCAACGCAGGATGAGGAACAAAGAGGAAAAAATTGACTGAAAAATTGTGTAATGACTGAGCTTTTGGAAAAGGCAGAGCATGAAAGAAAGACAGCAAAACTGGAATAGTACTGCAGAACAGTCCAGAGTTAAGCACTTCAAGACAGACATCTTAAATCTATTTCTCCATTTGAACTGGGTTTGTTTTGTTTTCTTTCAAGCACTGCTTCATTTCACTTTGCCAGCCTCGAAACAAAATGAAAACCAAAAGCACAAATTAAACAATGTCACAAGACTGAGCTAAAATCACACCATTTAGAGGTTTCTAGCACGTCCAGAGAGCCAGTGCAGTTATTTTGTCGCGCCCTTGCCCGCTGCATTGGGACAGGCCGAATGCCGCTGCCGGCCCCCCCCGGGACGTGAGTCACAGCTCGATGCCTGTCTGGGCTCACGGCACAAACCTCCCTCTCAAATTCAAACAGCTCATCCGCACCATGTGCCAAGCGCTGCCCCCGAGTCCTGCTGAGTCTTTTCCGGGGCTTCCTTCCTCTTCAGCGGCTGCGACACCATCTTCCCTCCCGCCCGGGCCAGACGGGCTCTGACCCCGTTATCTGGGAACAAGGCTACGAGGAGGCAGGAAACGGCCCCTTAGAGCACGTAGGAACTTATCTAGAGATCAGAGATGATTATCACAGCGGGCCGTTTTGTTCCTTAAAAGAAAACTAGTTAACTAGTAAAAAGCAGCAAAACCTCAGGGGAGATGCTGTCTGTCTGCAAACCGCCCGAGGTCAGGGTGCTGGCACCCCTCAGATCCAGGAGCTGCGAGAGCGGCCCGAGGCAGTCCCGGGGCACCGCGGGGCAAAGCCTGGGGCTGGGCGGCACCGAGGAGGGAGAGAAGATGGAGGGTCCCCCTCAGATACCTTAAGGCCAAGGGCTGGGGAGTTTCTGGAGGGTGACCCGCGTCAAAGCGCGCCTGCAGCAGCGAGGGAGCCCTGCCGTGTGAGGGGATGCGGCAGGCGCGGGGTCACCCCCGCCTCGCTCACCGCACCGACCGGGGGTGCGCCGGGGACGGCCTGAGTGACTCTCGCGGAGAAATGGGGAAGGGGCGGCTCTCTCACTGCCCTGGACGCCAGGACGGGACACCGGGGCACAAACCCCCCGCCTGTCTCCGCCCGGCCCCTGAGGCGGGCGCGGCCCCGCGCCGGCGCCATGGCGCGTGCGCGGGGCGGTGTCTCGGAGCGTTCGCGCGGCCCGGCGCCGCCGCCATTTTGGAGCTCGGCTCGGGAGGGGAGGAACCCGCGGGAGGACGCGGCGCCCGGCGCTTCTGCCTCCCCCGTCCCGCCCCGAGCCGGCTCCGCTCGCCGCTTTCTCGGGCCGCCTGTCTGTGTCAGCCGCCGCTGCTCTTCGTCACCCGCCTGGCCGGGCCCGCCGCAGGCCTGAGAGAGGCGGGAAGGATGCCCTGCACACCCCGCCGCTGAGGGAGACTCGGGGGCCCTGCGCGCCGCGTCTGGCCAGCCCCACCCCAGCCGCTCCTCGGCTCTTCGCCTCCAGCGGCACGGAGCTTCCTTCTCCCTTATTCCCCTTTCCCTGGGTTTCCTTTCTCCTGGACTAGGCACTAGCCGCTTCCCCCTCGCCCCCAGCCCGCTCCGCCTCCCAGGCCTCTCTGCCCAGGCCTCCTCCCGGTCTCTTCCTCTGCCTGGGCCTTCGGGCTCCTCACCTTCCTTCCTCCCTTTCCTTTCCCGCCCGGAGCCATGTCCTCCGCCGCTCGTTTCGATTCGTCGGACCGCTCCAGCTGGTACGTGGGGCCGGTGTCCCGGGCGGAGGCGCAGACGCGGCTGCAGGGGCAGCGGCACGGCATGTTCCTGGTGCGGGACTCGTCCACCTGCCCGGGGGACTACGTCCTCTCGGTGTCCGAGAACTCCCGCGTTTCCCACTACATCATCAACTCCCTGCCCAACCGCCGCTTTAAGATCGGCGACCAGGAGTTCGAGCACCTGCCCGCCCTGCTGGAGTTCTACAAGATCCACTACCTGGACACCACCACCCTCATCGAGCCCGCGCCCAGGTGAGTGCCCCCCGCCCCCGCCACACCCACCGCCACCTTTGCTCCGAGTGGAGCGAGGAGGTGAGACCTGTAAAGGTGTCATAGTCCAGCCGAGTAACTCTGGGAGCCTGGCAGTGGATGTAGATGCTATGAATAAATACTAAGGAAACATTCGCTTCTAACACTGGGCCTTCATGACGCTCTGGATCTCGCTGACAATGAAAAGTGTTGGTCTTTCAGTCAGAACATCCGCGGTCCCTGTGCTGACCTTGTGTGTAGAGGTACCATGTACCTCTACCACGGGCTATAATTGCCTTGAAAGAGGGTGTGGTCGCACGTCACGGTTTTTGTGTTACCCTTCTAGTATTGTCTCTCCGTTCCAAGGATGGATGAGAAGCTGGCTCACCAGTCTTCTCCGTGATTCAAGTACAGCCTCTGAGCTTAGTTTGCTGTCTACCCCTGCACCCACACTGATTACAATAGAACTGGCTTTTATGTGATTAGACCGCTTCACCCTGTTAAGTCAGCATTAATACATTCTAGGGCAGCATTTCCCAAACTTCTGGAGTGGCATTTCTGCGCTAAAAAATGTAAAACGCTTATTTCTCACGGTTTGCTTATGGCACTGTTTATCTGCATATAGCATATACACTTCACTGAGAAATGCTGTTCTAGGAGGATGGGAAAATGTGACTTGGCTATGAGCTCCTTCTTTGTCCTGGTCCCAGCATGGGACATACCTGCAACATGCATCAGTAAACTGCTTATGAAGAGCCCTAGAACATATTCCTTACTTCTAATTAATAAAGCCTTTATCAGTGCCTTTTGTCAAAGCTTTTGGGGTCCCTGGATAGAATGAAATGAAATTAAATAAGAGAAAAGTACTGACATATTAAAAAATAAGGCTAAATTGGTTCACTTCTGAATTCTGCATTTTAATGTCTTATGTTTTGCAGATTAGCAAGTTCTTAGGAGGGAAGAATAACTTTGAGGTTTATAATCACAGCTGAACCTCGGCATAGACCACTACTTAATGACAGTCAGTCACTTGTCAAAGATTGACAATAGCTTGTTAAGTTGAAAAACTTAAGTGTTCAGAAGTCATTCTGAAAAGCTGTCAAGTGATGGGCAGGATGTGACAGCACAACCTTCAGGAACTCTTGAAGCTGCTGGCAACCTTTTGGGTAGTGATTGTGGCTAGAGAGATGGGTAGATAAAATAATTTTCACCATTGCAGGAATGCTTAAATGGAGCTGCCCAGTGGTATGTGCATGCTTAAACTTGTGGAGAGTTGGGAAGAAAAAGTCTTATGCTGAAGCAATCTTCATGCTTATCTCTGTTCTCCAGCCTGGATACTCTTGAACCTTTCTGGATGCAAAAACTTGTTCTTAATCATTTATGTCCATGACTAACTTGGCTTTCTCAAAACACTTGAGTACTTACAGAACTACAAATGGGATCCACTAGGTGTTTTTACTCAGCATGATTTTTGTTAAAACTCTTAGAAAAATCAAGTTGGTGGTTTTAAATTCTGTGCAAAGGAGACTTCCTGCTTCAAGAGAAAGATGAGAGGTAGCATTTCCAGATTATTTTTATTTTTTTTATTTTTAGTTAATGGAGTAGGTTTAGAATAGGGGTGGCCAGGTATGTGCTTCAGATTTGTTATGCTAATTATTTCTCTGGCATTTTCTTGGGCACATTGCTCTCAGATGCTTGTGCTTCTGAAAGCTGTTCATTCTTCAGTTTCATAAAGTACAGTCTGAAAGGTGGTTTCTGTGTAGAGTTCTATAGTACTTCTAGATCTTGGACATGACATCTTAAACTTTTAAAACAGTTGTAAATGGACCATTTTAAACTTTGTTTGTTTTGCATTTCTAGCAGGGAGCTCTGACCATCCTTGCTGATGTTCCTGAGCTCTTGTTTATGCAGAGCAATTGCTCCCTGAAGGGTTCTCTCTGTCCCCCTGCTTTGGCTGCAGCAGGGTTTTTGAAAGGTGGAATATCTTTCTCTTCAGGGCTTCTGGCATGTCTTGCAAAAATCACAGGGATTTGACTTACATCGTATTTTGCAGGTAGCAAAAGAGAATTGAAATAGGCTAATGACATGCATTCTTGCTCTCATAGCTTAGATAATAAGTATCTGCTGTGGCCTATATCCATTAAGGTTTTTTTGACAGCTGCTTTGAATAAAACGTATAACATCTATGATGAAAACAGTGAAAGCATTCTCATTTGATGGACAATCTTGTATATTATCACAGACAACCAAGTGACTGTATTTGACAAATGATTGACATAGTAATAAACAATTATGTAAATAAAGATAATATGGCTAATATGCAAAGGAACAGTTCTAAGGAACAGTTCTAGAAGGGTAGCTTTTTTTTTTTTTTTTTCCTTAGTTCCTTCTTATCAGTGGATGCAGGTATTTCATACTGTCTTTATGAAGATGTCATACCATCTTACTTTTGTTCCCTTTTTCCCCTATGGTGCTTCAAGTCTAGCATTTACTTACTGGATTCTTTAGAACTGGATGCTGAAGTTACAATAAAATTATTTGGATGACTTTGAAGATGGCAGAGGACTCTTGGAGAGATACACAACTACACTCTACACTTTTATGTGCTGTCCTTCCACCTGAATCACCCAAATAGTCTTAATTTGGTTTTCTGTATCATTACTCTCATAACTTAAGCTATAGAATTTGACTCTAAGATTTTCACAACAATTCAGAGCAGATGGATGAAGATGTTACATTATTTTTCCCAGTTTTCTGCATCCCATGATAGATTATTTTGGGTTTCTGGAGAAGCTGCTTTGGGTATTTAAGTAATTATTTGAGAGTGTGAGTTACTCATGAAATGCCTTACAGTGCTACCAAGCCAATAATTTTGTTACAAATCCAAGTAACTCTTCTCTAATTGATGTTCCTACTGCAAACCTGCTACTTACCTTTGTTACTTGAAATACAAACCAATAGCTATTACTTTTACCAAATCTTCAGGTATCCAAGTCCACCAATGGGATCTGGATCTGCCCCTGCCATGTCCACTGCAGAAGAAAATGTGGAATATGTTCGGACTCTCTATGACTTTCCTGGCAACGATGCCGAGGATCTTCCATTTAAAAAGGGCGAGATACTGGTAATTGTAGAGAAGCCAGAAGAACAGTGGTGGAGTGCCAGAAACAAGGATGGTCGGATTGGGATGATTCCTGTTCCTTATGTAGAAAAGCTAGTCAGATCTTCTGTTGGGAAGCATGGAAACAGGAATTCCAACAGTTACGGTATTCCAGAACCTGCCCATGCTTATGCTCAGCCTCAAACCGCAACTCCCCTGCCCTCAGTATCCAGCACACCTGGAGCAGTGATCAATCCTCTGCCATCCACACAGAATGGACCAGTCTATGCCAAAGCTGTCCAAAAGAGAGTACCCTGTGCTTATGACAAGACTGCGCTGGCATTAGAGGTAAGTTTTTCCTCCAGTCCCAGAGTTTTCAATTGCCTTGTAAAAGAAGAAACTAAAAATTATTATGGTGAAGTTGGTGTCGATGACTTCATATGGAGTCTGCTTATTTCTGTTGAGGGACTGAGAAGTTAGGTTAGGTTCTGAAGAAACATCCACAAGAATTGCTTCATCTATACCACTTCCTTTGAGAAAAGTGACCTAGTAAGTAACTTTAGGACCTGTATTTTCCCTCCCTTCTTGCTTGTTCAACTGCAAATGTTACAAGAGTAGCAGTGTACACATGCTGAAGAAGTGCTAACGAGAGGATGGCTTTGCTTCTCCACCTAATCATGGGGAAGGAAAGAGGTATTTCATTAATCATTGTGGAGTTCCAGGCTAAGAACTGACAGTGGCATCATCCAGAGAAAGGTAAAGATTGCTGGCTGATATATTTAGTGTTTCTGATCATCAGCTGTGAGATGCATTTGAAGATCTTGTGCTAAGAGCTGAAATCTTGGCAGAATATATCAGAAATACTCTAGTCCCTTTTACTTTGGTTTTCAGAAGTGGAGTTTGAGAAACCTTAACACCTAAACTGGGGGTGAGGAGTGTAATCTCTCAAGTGCTGCAAGTTCCTGTGCTTGCTATTGCATTTTTAATTTTATTAGAGAAATTTTGTAAAATTTTTGATCATTATTCTGTAAGTAGTAAAGAATTAATATCATACTTCTAGTTTAACAGGAATAAATGATTGACTGGAAGATGTTTTTTAAAGCTATATCCAGAAGACTAAGTTTGTTACTTTTACATTTACATGATACTGAAGGCTAATTAACCTGTAATTCAAAAATGTCTCACCTGGAAGAAGTGAAATTTGAGCATGCTGCAATACTTCCAGGAACAAATGCAAGCAAACAAGCATAAGAAGCAACAGCATTTTAGCAAATGAAATACTAATTTTTTTTTAAATACTTTTGAACTTTTCCTGATTTTGCTCAGTTACTTTGCAAGTTAAAGCTGTTACCTATGGCTGATACTTCTGGTGAAATTTGGAAGGTTTTATTTGTGACTTCCCATTATTCAGAGTGCTCACCCTAATTTTTTTACTCCTGTTCTTGTAAGACTTCTACAGGTGATTACTCTTATGGGGTTAAAAGTTAAATATGAATCACTGGAATTTCTTTGTCTTGTAAGATCTAGTAGCTTATTTGTGAACAGTATGTGAAAATTATCATAGAACAAAGTGTAAATTCACTGCCAACTGCACTGTACAGAAGATTCCTGCCAAAACTACTCATGCTTCTGAAAGCAAGGCAAGGCAAGTGATTGATTTTGTTATGTTATCAATGTGTAATGGAATTACTTCAGGGAACTTGCATTGCTGCAGAGTAGCAGAACCATTTGGAAGGTTGGTCCTTACATACAGACTTTCCTGACTTGCCCTTTAAGTGACCTAGTTAACCCCATCAGTTTAGCTACTCTGGGATACCAGTAGGTTTAATTCTCTGGCCAACAAATAGGTTTGACTTGGTTTGAACCTTCAAATTACTAAAGTTTTGTTTGAGAGATTCATCCTCTAATCACTTACTGCCTCGTGTTTTTGTGTATCTCAACACTGGCTTATGTTATCTTCCCATGCAATCTGTTTCTTTGCAAGTGTACCTCATCCACACTGTGGCTTCTCAAGAGGCTTCAGAAGCAGAATTCTGGCAACTGTTCTACATTTTCATTGAAATCAGCAATTGCAGCTTCTCCATATCTATCCATGCATAGGCAAATTCATTATAGCAGTATTTTTTTTGTCACACGGGCTAATCTTAAAAAAATCATTCAGCTTCTTTTAATGATTTTCCTTTAGTTTGCCAAACACCTGCAGGACTCCGATAAAGTATTTAATCCCAGCTCTACACATTACTAAATAAACTGAACCATTTGAAATTTCTTTTTTAAGACCACTGAAAGTAGGGTTAGACAAAACACAGTTTATGGGACTGTTTTGGGGAAGAAAGTTAATGATGTTCTTTCATAAAAATATTATTTGACAGTTCTCCACCTCAGTATAGTTGTATCCTAAGTGACAGTTCAGCTTGTACAGGTAGAACACCTTGTGAGTGTAATTACATGGTTACTGATTGTACCATCTCATTTAAACTGATCAAGCAATATGAAAGCAAAATATCTGTTTGCTGGCTGTAGCCTTGTGTGGTCATGACACAGACAGTGCTTAAAAGGAAGAGAATAGCATCTGGAGTAAATAAAGCCATGGCACAGTAATCTGCTCAACTTCCTTTCAAGTGGAGCAATGTCATTCTTCTTGCTTCAACTTGAAAATGGGACAAGCTCCCCGCCTGCAAGTCCAGTGTTTCTACTGTACACTGTTGTTTACACAACATGACAGAATTTTTCTTTAAGAAAAGGTAAAAGTTTATAGCCTGTTACAGAGAAGTTTTTGTAAGCAAGTTTTTTGTTGTTGTTTGGTTGGGTTTTTTTTAATTTCTTACATGAAAAATATAAGTGACCAAGTGACTATTCTACAGAAAATCTGAAACAAGGTCTGATAGTTTGGATAAAGATGAAGGGTTCAACTGATGAATTTACAAGTGTGACAATTTAAGAGCAGCTACAATTTTATTTCTGTAGGATGCTAGTCAATAGGGCGTTTATTTTTGCTGGGCTAAATTTATTTAGCATTATATAGAATCACAGAATGGTTTGGGTTGGAAGGGACCTTAGAGCTCATGTCATTCCACCCCCTGCCATGGGCAGGGACACCTTCCACTATCTCAGGTTGCTCCAAGCCCCATCCAACCTGTCCTTGGACACTTCCAGGGATGGGGAGTTCACAACCTCTCTGGGTAACAGGATTGGTGTTACTAAAGTTACTGATGTGTAAGTGTTGACTCGATCCTGTTGTGTTACATTCTCCACTGTTAGTCTCTAAAATAAAAGATTAAATTTTAATCTGTTTGTAGGTTAAAATGGTAGTTATAAGTATGGACACTATCTCAAAGCTTACAGCTGGTGGTACATGTAACTCTGTTCATCTCCCTGCACAAGGAAACAGTAAAGCCTACAATAAATTACATGTATTTCTAAGATTTACATATGCTCTTGTCTGTTGAGTTACTTTGGCAGATCAGATGTAATGTTTTTAATGAACATTCTCCAGATTGAAGTCTGTTGCTTCTCTCTACAACTGACTTCATTACTAATATGTGTAGAATTTTATGGATGCTGCATTAAAGCAACCCAAACCACTAAGCAAGCAAGCAAGCTACAAAATATAAATAAAAACCACCAAACCAAACCCCTAACCGAAAAGCCAGGTCTGTTTCTGTACTTGTGCACTTGTAGCCAAGAAGCTATTTCCTTCCTTTCTGGTGCTGTGGAGGAAGGGGTACAAAGGACAGGGTTACAGTGCCCTGTGCTTACTGGCACCAAAACTCTGCACCACAGGGTTATGCCTTGCTATTCTTCACTCCTGCTGAATGCTGTGGGAAAACTGTGAGGGCAGTCCCATGTTCTGAGGATTTACACCTTAGGAAGGTGATGGATTTGATAAGAGCAGAGATTCTGTGGCACTGTTACTGTGATACAGAGCAGCAAGGTCTACCTGATAGTTTCCCAGCCTTTAAAAACTTGTAGTAATTCTATAGCCAGTCTGTTATCAATAGTGTGCTAATGAAGCCTTGTTTCAAACTGGCAAGCTCTAACCAGGACATGAACAACAAATTCTATATTCACTTATAAAATGGAATTAAATAGGGTAAAGAACCAGACAATGGGAGACCAGCAGCAGCCACCAGATTTATACCTGTTGTTTTTAAAAAATGATTCTCCACTACATCACCAATGCTCTAATCAGTATCACAGTTAATTTTGAAGGCAGCAGTGGTTCTAGAGTTCATCTCCAGACTTAACTTGACAGTGTTACGGAATCAAAGATTTATTTTTTCTTTTTAAACAAGAGTTACAGTATATTTTTTAAAAAGTTCTTCTACTAGTGTTGGCTTTTTATAGGCTCATGCCAGCATTATAGTGTTAAATAGTTTATCTTTTTGTGATGTAGCAATTACAGATGTGTATGTTTGCTATTACAGAGTTAACCTGTCACTGAAATGTTTTGGTGAAATAAATTTCTGTCCACCACAATTATATAACTGCCTTACAGTATTTCTCTTGAGCTTGTTACAATTAGGTTACAGTTAACTTTTTCCCTCTTCAAAGGAAGGTTGAGACAAGTAGGCCAAAATGTGCTAGCAGTAGAACTTTCTTAATTAGGAAATTAGGCTACTTCTTTCAGTAGACAACAAGCATTGTGTTTTTCTTAAGGCAAGGAAACTTAGCCTCGCTGTGTTAAACATTAAAATGCATTTAACTCACAAAGTCTGGATTTTAAGCAAAGTATTGATCCTGCGTTTGTGTAGTGTGAATTGTTGATCAGGGAGCTTTAGTTACTGTAACTGTTGAACTGAAAATGAACTCTCCAAATTCTGTACGGTCACAGCAGTGGCTTCATCTGAAGGAGACGGGCTACCACCATGTAATTGAAAAGCAGCCCTTTTTTGATGCTGCAACATACTCTGACAATTTTCCTGGCTCTTGGTGAAATGTTGTCTTAGTTTAGGGCAAATTAGGAAGGAAAACTCCAAATGGGGATTTCCCCAGGGAAATGCCCCTCCCCACTAACTGGTCCGGGAAAAGAAAAAAAAAATTCCTTAGAGAG
Organism: Pseudopodoces humilis; assembly: GCF_049639895.1. NCBI lineage: Eukaryota > Metazoa > Chordata > Aves > Passeriformes > Paridae > Pseudopodoces > Pseudopodoces humilis. The sequence goes on from NC_142219.1 coordinate 11,470,752, forward strand.
AAGTGGAAAAAGCTGTTTATTTAATAGAAATTGAGTAATATTAAATAATAAAACCTCTTGCTGTTCGATGGGATGGCAAGTCTAGGAAGAAAAGTCCTTTTCATGTGGTGTAGCTCGGCTCGCTCAGGTTCTTATCAGTCCCTCCGGCGCTGGAAAGTGCCGAGGCCCAGGCCCCGGTGGGCCACAGGCGTGAGCTCCCGGGGTTTAGCTGGGTGTTCAGTCCAGAGCAGGCTTGCACAGATCCAAGAAAATTGGGAAAAAAACAAACAAAGGTCTAGGGCACTCCTCTGCCTCAGCTAGCTAAAACTAACTAAAATCCAGAGAGAAGCTCTGTCCCGCTGTCTGTCCGTGCTGCAGACACCACAGTCCAGGAGCGGGATGTGTGGGAGTGATGTTTTTCCTTAACACAAACTGCGCGCTTCTTCTTCCCCCTCTCTTGCTCTCAAAGCCAGTCTTAAAGGTGCAGAACTTAATATATAACATAAACCAGACGATTGGGGATACCAGTATCATAAAGTCACCCCAGGACAAATGTGAAGTTCCTTTGTTTTAATCTGTGCCTAGGTGAGGCCAGATTAATGGCATCTAGCACTTCCACATTTCTGTGTTGCCCTTGAACCTCCTTTCATGCCTCAAGAACGGATGAAGCTTTTCCTCTGAACTGTTTGATTCTCCGGTTTGGGCACCAACTGTGTTCTGGCCCAGAACATCAGTAATGAAGGATAATTAAGCTGTGCTTTTAGCCTGGTGCTTTCCTGGAACTTCCAGTACATCCAGCACCAGCTCCTTCAGTGTCCTTTTGTCCTGTTAGCAGAGTGGCTGAACCCTGCTTCTCTTGTGTAGCTCCTCACTTTGGGGACAATGGGGTATCAGGTATTTTCACATGTAGTGTTGGATCTTGTCTATTCTTCTCCAGCCAGGCAGCTGGCCTGAACAACTGGTTTGGTTTTGGTATTAGTGTTACCAAAGGAGGTGAGCTGTGACACTGATTAGGATAATGACTGCAATTCAACACCCTGTAGCTTCCAGAGAGCAGTGTTTTCTATAGCACTGACCCAGTGGGCTAAAATGATGATTTAGAATTTTAATGCATTTTTATCTCCTTAGACTTATATTACAGAACTTTATCAGCCATAGAACTATTAACATACAATTGCTGGAATATCTGTAAAACTCATTGAATTGGTTGACTAAAATGGCTTGCAGGAAACATTTGCAGAGTATGAATCAGCTTCAAATGGAAGACAGGTATAGAAGAGTCTAGAGTGAATGAAGTAACCTTTCTGACTGGCATGTTCCATAGCTTGTATTTCCCCAGGGCTTTGAATTCATGCTCTAACAAGGACATAATGAAAGATGTGATCTAAAATACATTTTGATTTTTATCATTTGGGTGTAACTAAATAGCTGCATTTCAGAAGTATTACTCATTTCAGCAGTGATACTTCATTCCAGCAGTGCTGCTTCACAACAATTGACTTATCTGAGATGCTGAGTCTAAGGAAGTGTTCTCCTCATCTATAGATAAGGGCTATTAGCTGTCCACAGTCATACAGGAAGTTTGTGGAAGAGATGAGAATAGAACCAGGTCTCCTGACTCTGTCCTGTGCCTAATCATAAGACAATTCTTCTGACTGGCTTAAAACCTTCTCTGAAAAAAACAGTGTGTTAAATAATTTTAGTGGGGGATTGCACCTCAGCTGACCATGTTATAGATGCTTTAAAAGGCATTTATGCTTTTTCTTGGGGGAAAAATACATTGAGAGATGAGTTGACCAGATTTTTCTAGACATTTTTGAAATAAAGGTCTTTAAGATAATATCCATGAGTTAGTATAGCATGAAATCAAGGTTCCTGTGCCAAAAATCTTATTTCAACATGCTGTTTAATTTAGTCTTCTCAGGGAAACAACATTTTTAAAATAATATAACACAAGAGAATATTAAGCAGCTTTCATTTAAAAAAAAAAAAAGCCTTCCCAAAAATAGTAGAAAATTATTGCAAATTAATTTACTATTCCAGTGATTCTCAGCATATAGGAGTATGTTTTGAGTAGCTTTTGTCTCTCTGTAGTGGCTGATGCTGGTGTGCAGCAGCTTTGCCCACCTAGCAGCATAAAGGACATTTTACATCATTAATCTACAGGGCAGTTTGTTGCAGTGCAATAGGAGACATATTTTAAATATTATTTTCACTCAGCTGAAGCAGTATTTCCAAACCTATTCACATTGTGAAGTCTTTCCAGAACCAAGTTGAAGAATATCCGTTTTAGAGCTTCAGAATGAATAATGGATTGATCTCTATGAACAGAATTGCATTGTCAGACTCTCAGTAAATGCAGGTCCATGTTTTTGATTCAAAAGATTATTTTTAAGATTAAAGGGTTTGAGAGTGGGTTTGGTTTACAGTGTAGTGAAAATGCAACTCATTAAACCGTTGTGATGTTGGCTGCATCTTTCTCAGGCTGGGTCTAGAATTTGGAACTTAGATCTGTCTTCAAGGGTTATTTAAATGTAGCAATGTAACACTGAGTATTTATAGATGTTATCAGCCTTTTCCTAAAGAGACATTTGCTAGGTTCCTGTTTAGGTCATCTTGTTACTATTTAAAGCTTTCTCAAGTGAGAAGTCTGACAAATTGTGCTTTTTAGCAAATATACAATTAGAACATGCTGCAGCAGGCCCTGGAGAGATGAGGAGCAGTCAGATGAATTCTGTGTGTACATGCAGAGTTTAACTGCTTAATTCTGGCTTGATATTTGAGTTTAGGAACAGCAGATATAAAAATGTCCATTTAAGAAAGTAATACGGCCTCAGATATATCCTCAGAACTTAAGGGACTTCCAAGGGTTTTCTTCTCTCTCCAAAGCACAAGATTACAATTGTTCCAAGTGAGAGTGTCAGATGTGGGGGGCAGACAGGACACAGACAACCAAAGTAGTGGAGAAAAGGTAGGGAAGGCAGAGCAACACCTAAAGCTGAAATCTTTGAGAACAGTTTCAAAGTTCAACAAATTTTATTTTACAAGACAACACTGAGTGACTGACTGCCAATGAGTTTATTATAGTATCTTCAGCCTCACTTAAGGGTTCTTGCTTCTGTGTGATCTTCACAAATGTCTGTTACGGTAGTGGTAACTGGTTAATGGGCTTCAATTCATCTAAGTGACATCCACATCATTTTGTAAACTCGGGGCTTTCTTTAACATAAAAAATACAGATCTTACCTCAAAAGTTTAAGGATGTTGGCCAAGGGCCTATCTGCATGTGGTCTGATAATTTTAATACTCTTTAGAAAATGTAGACAAATTGCTTTACACACTGTATCAATGTCTATTTTTTCCTTAAATAAGATTAAAGCTTGTTTCCTTTGAATTTCACAGCAGTGGTTTGATAACTGAAGCTCAATTACAAAGAGCTTGGACCTAGTTTGGGAAAGGAACTTAGAAACTGTTGGGCATTGGTCATAGGCTGGTTCTGCTTTTTGTGAAATTAGTTTTTAGCTGCTAATGCTAATTGGCACTTTTCTGATATTTACTGTAGTTACCACATAGAGTCAAATAAGTAAACAGGAAGGGAGGGGGAAAGTTAGAGAGCTGCTGTAACAGACCACGTGTTCAGGTCTCCAGAAGCAGCTCAGTGAGAATGAGTATTTAGCTTGTCTTAAATGCTTCTTGTCAATTTGGATATTTCCCTTTGTAAATTGTCCTAGTCCAGATTAAATACAGGTGTTGAACTGTAAGAGTATAATTTATCATCATTTGGGCTGTTGTTTCTAGCTTGATCATAGTTTAAACTTCTCTCATTTTTCACTGCCAGATAGGAAGAGAATAGTTATGGTAGGAAAGGCCTGGCATGTCATCATTCCTGCTTCAAATGCTTTAACAGGAAGTAGACATGAAAACCACAAATAAAGCTAGAATCTACATCTACTACTAAAAAAAAAAAAATTAAAAAATTGGGATTGCTTTTCCTCATTTAGGAAGTGTACCATTATTTTAGAAATTACAGAAGGTTCTTAGACTGTGATCGTCAAAATTAGAGCTTCAAGTTATGGTTTCTTTGCTTTAGGAATCTCTCTTTGAAAAACTACATTTCTTCTAAGTCAGCTGCTGCTAAAACCAGTCCCAGTACGGTGCTCTTTTGAAAGCATGTCGTGACTCATCACTGATGGTAGCTTTACTGATGTGAATTTGTGTCTCAGCTAAAGATACTGTTGCATGAAGCTGTAAGCTCTCCTATAAAAAGAGGTGTAGTTCTGTAATCTTTATAAATATATGCATACTTAAGAGTGTCAGAAAGAGTGCAGATGACATTATTATGTTTAGCAACAAAGTGTTGGTATTGCAGTTCAGTAAAAGTAACTTTTCCACTGAACCTTCTGCCAAGAAGAGGGCAGGAATCCTTTCCCTATGATGGGCTTGTTTGTGCTGTTCTTCATTTCATCTGTGTTTGTATCAGAGGTGAGAATCCCATGTGTGACAAGGGGTTTTTTTGTTTCTAATTCCACAGGTTGGAGATATTGTGAAGGTTACGAGGATGAATATAAACGGTCAGTGGGAAGGAGAAGTCAACGGTCGAAAAGGGCTCTTCCCTTTCACGCATGTCAAAATATTTGACCCTCAAAACCCAGATGAGAACGAATGACTCCCTCTGCCCAATTTACACTGCTGCTTCATTTTCCTGGCTATCATTAGCATTGTTTGAGGTGGGATGATGACTTAATGGCACATTGCTAGCATTGCCCATTTTCCAGCTTGCTGCAGTTTGACAGTTCTTTTAATATACATTTGGAATACATACAACTGAAGTCACTGCCTGACCTTCAGACCATAGTTGTGTCATCCAGAATTTAGTTTCACTTCTAAAACTTTATTGGGCCTTAAGCTGGAGAAGACTGAACCAGAATATAGCAGAGAGGTATTGGAAAAATAACCTTTCCTGTTGAGACTTCTGTGGACTTTCTGGTTTGCTCAGTAGGAAGAGCCCTAATCTTAGATCAAACGTGCAACTTGTGCATTACTGTCCAACAAAAAGCAACAACAAAAATGCAATTTTAGGACTGAAGAAAATTTAGTTTTGAAATTACCTGTCTTAAGGTAGTACATATAAAATGATGGTTTCTTTAAAGGACAATAATTGGAGCTTATGTATTCTAAGCAGTTGTATTAGACACTGCTCTTTTCTGTTAACTCCTAAGCTTGTTGTTGACCTTCCTGAAACAGTGTGTGTTAAATGCAAATAACCATTGATTGAGCTGCATTGAAGCTGAGGCTTATTTATAAGGAAACGTAGGAGGGGTTGATACTTGTAACTTGGTTTTGACATATTTAATGCATTTCTGTTGATTTTTGCAAGCACTAACTGTAGAAAGTGAGCTTTAAGGGGAAACACTTTGGCCTGGTCTACATACAGCTCTTCTGCAGTGTTGAAAGTGTAGTTTTACTAGTACAGAAGTGCTTGTCATCAAGCTGTTACTTGGCAGACAGATCAGATTGCCATGAGGAGAGGTAGGAATGGGACAGAAGAACTTGGTAAACACCGATAAAATCCTCTTATTCAAACATTTAAAGACCTTTTATATCCATTTCTCTGCAGGCTCCCTGCTCTCTCCAAAGTTTCCTAGCTATGCCAGCCCCAGCTCATCAAAAGCTCCTTTTCAAACACAGTACCTTTTTACCAGGGTGTCTGTATTGCTGTGCTTTTCTTCCAGAGCTGCTTTCATCTTCTTTTTCCCCTTCCTTCTTTTTCCTCTCTCATATCCTAAGTCCTCTGCATGCTGACATCTTTTTTTATTTTTCCCCTTCCTAAGGCATTGGCTCTGGTTTATATACGACCCAGGTCCCTCCCCCTGCCAGCATTGTCTAGAAAATGGTTAATTGGAGTCAGCTGCCTGGGTTCCCCCATGTGATAACGCTGGGGCTGGAGGAGGCCACAGGGGTGTCTGTTATTAGTGTAGCTCCTTGTCTCTTTGTGTACCTGAGCTCTCCTGCTGGGACAGTTGTGCAGCAGGAGCTCCTGGCTGCAGCTGGTGCGTGCGGGTGCTCAGCCTGAGCCTGGGTGCAGGATCTAAAAGCGCAGGCACAGTGGAATCCTGGGCCACCTTCTTCAAATGGGTGTTGTAGGTGAACTGGAATGCTCTTTGCAAAATGATGGAACACTGAATTAACAGAATACATGTCTGCAAAGATACAGCTACAAAACCTCCCTTTTCAGACAGCCTGGTTAAGGCAGATGTCCAGTGTGGAAGCTGGCAGGAAAACAGCAGCTCCCATTTTTCAACTTTGGAAGGCTGTTGGTTGTAGCAAAATGAGAAACTTCAAACACCTGCAGAATGTCATCAGAGCTTACAAATGTCTAGTGATATAAACATTGTCTTAAGTTCCAGCATGTTTTCTTGTTGATTTGTGTTGCTTGATCCTAATAAAAGCACGTTGTTGGTAGTTCCTGTGGGAGTGCCATGAGATCCTTAGCACTGAAGAACTGCAGAAATGGCATTCACAAGCAGACATTCAGAATGCCAAGTTTTAAAGAAGTCTCTCTGTTCATCTATTAACTGTTTTCTGTAGTATTGATCAAGTGGCTGACAGTCTGGAAGTTCTTGTAGAGCATTTTACTACCAAATTAACTGTGAAGTAGAGTAGCATTGACTGAAGTGTTTGGTGCTGTAATTCTTGACAATAGGCATTGACATTTTGTCTTGCAAAGAAAAGCTATGCAGTTCTCTTAACTAAAGAAGGTCATGCTTTTCCTGTGCCCCAACAATACCTGCACGTTTACTACACAGATTGTACTACTGAAAGTCATCTTCTGAATACAAACTGCACTAAACTCAGTCTGCTGCAGAGAAATCTTATTTCAGGCCTGACCTAGTTACAGGCAGCTCTTCAGAAGACTGATTGTAGAATTCTTCCTTTGCGTGATAAATAAATACTGTGAGATTTGAGAGCTTGAACATAACTTTTAATCTGATTTTTTTTCACTGAAATAAACATCTTGACTCATCCCCTCATTGAATAAGGTGTACGCCTTGAACACAAATACCGTTTTAGGTTTAATTATGTTCCAATACTGCAGAAAAGCAAAGTATTTTACCTTCAAAACTATGCAAAAATTGTGTGTATTGGTATCTGATGCAAAGACAAGAATTCTTGAATTTCTGTGAACCTGGTTTTAGGCCATGAGTGAACAGTGTTTCTCCAAGTAGCAGCGGTGTGGTTCCGGTATGTAAAATGTGGTTTCAATGTAGCATACTGACCAGCCTAAGCTGATTGTAACCTTGCTTCAAAATGTGTCTTGGCTATTTTACTATGAGACAAGTATTTTCATATAAAGACTGCATTGGATCAGTGTGTGTTTCTCTTTGAAGGACTCTGGGTTCTCGATCGCTTGTCACTCGCTTACACATGTGCTGTCGTTTTATGAAACCTCTTAAATCTGAGTGATAATCTATCAGTGTAAATGTTCTTGGGCGTGTAAGGTAACCTTGATATGAAGCATGAGAGCCTACAAGTGATGGCTTCAATCTATGCACCATTAAAGTTGTCCTTGTTTTGGAACTAGGAGCTGGTGTAATGACCTGGTGCCACAGTAGTCAACTATCACGAAAGGCTTGGCTTCCTCCTGCTGTGTACATGTGTATATAGACATTGAAGCCTCTGACCAGTCTGAAAGTTTAAATGAAAACTGTTTTAATCAGTGTCCATCACTGGATAAGCGCTTATTTAATTCATGATTGTTTACAAATTGGGAAAGAATAAACAGAAAGGGAATATCCTGTTTGGGTTGAGGCTCTGAAGAGCCTGAGCATTATTTTTGTAAAGGGAAAAACAGCATTCTTTGTGCCATTTCATGTGCCTGTAAAGTAATTTTTTATATTGTATTAACATCCTGGGAATGAGTGGGCTGCCTTTGTTTTCTAGTCCAGTTTTCAAGCATTTTCCTCAATACCTGCATTTGAAAGTGAGACCTGCCTAAAAGACTGCCTTTTGGGACCAGTGAAAGCGTTCCTGTATAGTTGTCATATTCTGTTTATTTGTGTTAAAATGTATTTTGGGACAAGGATACAATTATTGCAGTGGGAAAGGTGGCCTTGTATTTGAGACAGTCTTCACTGTGTAAACTTTAAACACAATATGTAATTTAAAGACCATGATCTTCAGGCAATAATATTAAGTGTAAGCTTTTAAAATTTATTTTGGGGATCATAGCTTGTTTTATTTTTTGTGCTATAAGATTAACAGTATTAAATGAATTATATTCTTAGAATATACGGAGTGTCTTTTCTTAAGATTAGTGCCTTTTTAATTTCTTACTCCACTTAATTCATAGAACTGGTCCCAACATCAAGCCACTGTGTTTTTTTCCCCAATGCCCTGTTTGTACAGTCTAAATAAAACTTGCCTCAACTTACAGTATTATTTGTCGTCTTTAGTCTGAAAACCTTGAGGATAACAGCAGAATGTTTAAGCCCTTACTCTGTCCTTACAATGGCCTGTGGGTGAACAGAGTGTGCCAACTGAAGTTTTCCAGAATCAAAGGAAGAATTAAGCAGCAGAAAATGCTGTTGCCAGGCTGAATGATACTCTCCTGTTCCTTCCTCGTGCCTCTTCTCAGACAATGCTGCTGGGCTCTGGAGGTTCACATGAAACAGATGCATCTCTGGTGATACAGATTACCACTGTCTCCTCTACCCTGATGCCCGACACGTCCGTGCTCTTCCTGCTCTTCCACCACTGTATTTATTGTGCTCTTTGGCCCAGGCTTTTAAAGGTCTCTGGAAACCGTGACCTTTGTTTACTGTGATGCCCTTGACTGTGCTTGTAAGAATGACTGGTTTATGCAATGGTTTGAATTTCATTTATTATTGGTTGAGTAACTAAGGTGTGACCTGTGCAGGCACTGGAGAGCAGGGACTGCAGCTCTGGCCCCTGCCGTGAGGTGCTGGTGCAACACATCAGAACTGTCTGTGTTTTGAAGTCAGAATCCACATCCTGGTCATCCTCTGTCTTTTAGCCAATCCAAATCAATAGTAACTTAACTAAAGGGTTTTTTCAGTTAAATCATTAACAAGGTGTCGATACTCGAGCTGATGCTGTATGGGAGGAAAGCTTAAGAAGAACATCAGCCACTCAGCTGCTGCAAAGGAGAAGCCTACAAAGCTTGTATTGGTTCCCTGGACTCTGTAGGTATGGTGACAGCCTCGTGTTTGTCTTCTCTGGAGTACAGATTTCCATGTGATGTTAATAAACATTCATAGCCAACTCTGCATAGTGTCTTATCATCAAATAGTCACAATTGTCAAGTTATGTTTTGGAGAAAACCAGCTGTGTTTTAAAGATGAGAATAGGTCAGATACGTTCAGTGGGCTTGGCAATCCTGCTTCAAGCTAAAAGGCAGAAAGTAAGAGGTAACAAGAAGCAAGCAGTAACTGAGGGTGGGTTTATTTGTCTTACCTGCATTCAGGCTTCCACCAGTGCAGATGTGAAGTAGTTCAGTTACTTCAGTCCAACAACAGGCAGCACAAGCCTCCATTTTTCAGTGCAAGCTGGGATCAGCTGGGTTCATCAGTTTGTCACTTAAAAGATTTACTTAAAAGGTTTTATTTCTAAACCAGTGTGATGACAAACATCCTTTTAGACATGCCCAGAGGTGTGTCTGTTGGAGCTTACACCAGCAGGAAATGCAGCTAAATGCACCAAATAAACTGCAGCCACAGCAGAACAGTTCCATTTCTCCATGATTCTCCATAGTGTGGACTGTACACAGATGAAAGCTCCTGAGGTCCACACTCACCTCGGAGCAACCGTACTGATTCCTGTCCCCCATATTGTCCCCTCTGCCTTTGTTCTAGAGGACAGGTCAGCTGCTCCTGTGGCAGCTGTTGATCGAGCAGTCACAGCTGAGCAGGGAAAGGTGAAGCAGTTCCAGTTTCAGGAACCCTCCGTCCCCCGAGCTGCGAACTGGCGGTCGCTGTGCAAACAGCCGAGTCCCGCTGCAGCAGGGCCGCGTGCCCCGGCGGGAAGGAAACGCTCCCAGCTGTCCCAGAGTGAGCCTCCTGCTCCGAATGCAAGCCCTGAGAGCTTGCCAGAGCCCCAGCGGCACCGATTGTTGTGACTCACTAACGCCGAGTGTTGTGAGCCCGGCCTGAGTCAGGTTGTCCGCGCACCGCTCCAGCTGCCCGCCCTCCCCGGGAGCAGCTGGGAACCCCCAGCACCCCCCCGGGACTCAGCCCCTCCAGACTGGCACAACCTTGGGAGCTGAAAGCTGAGCTACCCCTGCTCTGGGGTGTGACGGTGCTCACCGGGGACTGGCAGCCCCTCGGTGCAGCCTCACCTGCGGAAGATCCATCCCACTGCTGCCAAGGCAGGCGGGGGAGCAAGAGGCGACGGGGAATTAACGCAGTGCTCCCCTCAGTTAACCTTCCCAGCACCTGCTTGCTTCATTCCAGGCATTTTGTAACTAGAACCCTCCCTGCACGAGTTATTAGTCTAACCCGCCGCTGGCACACCAGACAATTGGGATCAGAGCTAAATCTAGGGTATCCACAGGGAACTGGCTCCTGCTTCGTACGTCCTGGCTGGTCCAACAAGGGCAGCTGAAAGTCAGCACTGAGAAATCCATTACTAGCATTTGGTCTAGAAATTTATCACTAAAGCTGAAGTGTGGGTCCCAAGGGATGGTTAATCCCCCACCACTGCAGATTGCCAGTCTGTGCTATCCAGTGAATCCTCTCCAGACCCTCAGACACGAGCAGCTCTCACTGGGCTGTCAGGGGGAAGCAAGGGTAGAAGGGCATTGCTGGACATGCTGCTTTGCCTTCCCCCAGCTGCCCAAAAATCCAACTGCTTTGGGGGGAGTGGCAAATCCAGGGAGAGGATGGTGTTTTGAACAGACAGAAGGGACTGACATAAGTGAACAACAGGACTTGGTTTGAAACTCTGGGCACTCGACTCTTGTTCAGCCCACCACCAGTCAGCAGCCAAGCTGGAGACCCCCAGGGATGCTCCTGACTAGTGACAAACACAGCCAGGCTTAGAGTGCACCGTTGCTATCCTTGCCATAAAAAATACAAAAATCAAACTTACCCATTTTTCATTACTGGGAAGTAATGACCCCTGTATTTCTAGACTCAGTTTCCACAGTTTCAAATGTATTCTGTTACTTTACTTTTATTTTATTTTACTTTATTTTTATTTTATTCTGTTTTGATCTGGATTATGTGGTTCAGGATACCTGCTGAATCCATTTCTGTTATGTTAGACCATCTCTTCTTTTCCCTTCTTCTTGTGAGCATTGATACAATTAATCTACTGACCTTGAAGAGAAAGAGCTTTTCTCTTTCCAGGTATCACAGCTGGTGCTCTGGCTCCGAGTCTGCAGTGACGACGGATACACAGCTCTGGGCTGGATTCCTGCTGAGCATCAGCCTCATGCTCTGCAGGGCACAAAGGAAATATAATTCATCAGGCTTGGCCTTTGTTGTGTAAGGAAGAGCCATATCCCACAAAGATCGAATGCCTCCCACTGTGCCTGACTACCTGCAATAGCTGTGCCTACTCGGCACTTTGGAGAACTAGATCTAAAATTAACAAAGATCATTTCCCTGCAAGAAATAGCACCTTGGCCTGGACACGGGACACATCAGCAGAAGTCTGAAACAGAAAGGCTAAAATTAACTCAGGTCTGGGATTCTGCTGAATGCTCTAACACAGGTCTGACCACCACATGCAGGATAAGCAGCACTGTTGGAAATCGCTGCCCAAAATCATCCCAAACTGCAGGATGTACCCCAGCAGTGACAAAAAGGTTACTCCAAGAACTCAGTAGCAGCTCTTACCTGTATGAGGCTCAGTGATCCACCCTCACTGTCGCTAGTGACCATCTGATCGAGGCAGAGGTGGGCGATGGGATGGAAACAGCTCTCCAGCTGGTGCTGGATTTCTAGCAAGGCTTTGTGCTGTACAGCAGCAGAAGCCCACAGACCCCCACAGTGGTGTTTGTGGGATCAACACTGGCAAATTTAAATAGACAAAAATAAAGACACCTTGGGGAGCAGCCTAGGAACAGAAAGTGTGTGCAGGGCAGTAAAAATGTGGGACTTGCATCCATCAGCCATGAAGGGCTCACGCCTTCATCGCTGCAGTGCCCTGATTTCAGCCCATGCTGCAGCCCCACGGCAGCGCCGCACTGGAACAGCTGTGGAAGATGGAGGGGGGTGGAGATGATGTACCTGGAGAAGGACAGGCTGATTTAACACCCCTCCCTGCTGCCAAATGGCTCTGTGGGCTCTGCAGTCATCACCCAAAATAGAGCCACAGTCTGTGCCTCCTCCAAGAGACACAGAAACATATGGAATCACTGCCCCAAGCAATGCCCTGATATGTTTCCAGCATTGCTTGGGGCAGTGATTTCCTGCAGGAACCACCTCGGGAGATGCCGGCACCATGCCCCACTGTACCTGACTCCTTTCCCTCTCCCCCACCACCCCTGCGTGTTGATGCTTGTTACAGCCTGGGAACACAAGATACAGAGCTTGAGCTAGCAAAGAATGTAGGCAGGGTTTGGGCAGAAGGGAGGAAAGGTCCTGCATTAACCTCACAAATCCACCACATGTGGCTGTCACCTACTGCTGAAGACACAAGGGGTCCCTTCCTGGCAGAGGCCGAGGGGCTCCAAGGCAGCCCCTGCGACAGCCTTGTCTCTCTGGGACCAGACACGCTGCCCCAGAGCTGCCTGCACATCTCAAAGCAGGGACACATCCTCCCCACGGAGAGCAGCTCATCCCAGGCAACCGCCTTCTCCTCCCCTTGTTTTGCTGCCAGGTGCCTCCTAAAACATGAGCTGCTTCAGCCCCAGCTTGCCCAACACTTGGCTTCTGTCAGCACCTGAGCAAGTCGTGCAAAACCCTCACTCCAGACACAGCACAACAGCCCCAGAGCTTTGCCCCTTGTGCACTGTAAGCACAAAGCAACAACATAGATATTTTCTTGGCTTTCTGTTTTCCACGCTGCCCTGGGGTACCCTTGCTGCAGCTTCCAGGCCTCAGCACCTTTGCAGCAACCCCCCTGCAGGCTGCCCCAGCTGTCCCCTCGCAGGTCCCACGCTGTCACTGGGTGGCACTGTGCCCCTGCCTGTGCATGCCCGGCTCCAGCCTCCTCCTCTGCCTCCTCGGTGCCCGGAGGAACCCCGGCTGGGCCGAGGGGCAAAGGCTCCCCTTGCCGAAGTGCACCCACAGTGGCACCGACTGATACCCGGGGACCCCAGGAGCCCGTAAGGTTGTGACCCCAATGCCCAAACAAACAGGCTTCCCACTGCCTCCCTGCCAGGGTCTCTCTCTCCCCACCACAGTTATATTTTCATTACTGTGGCAAAAGGAGACCAACTGCATCTTTACAATAGCCCCTCCATAAAACTAATAGGCCAGGCAATTGGGACAGGCCTGTGAAGTACTTTATAGTCTAGACTCGAGGAGTTCGTGCCACAGCTCACAAGCTGTCCCAGCCCTACATCCCAGGAATCACAGCGTTATTTCTCCCTATCGTCCCCACGTTCAGCCTGGGAGCAGCACAAGGATGAGCATGGTGCTTTCGCTGGTCTCCTGCCACCCAGAGCCTCACCTGATTCCAGCAGCACAAGGCTCCTAGGAGCATCCATAAGAATCAGGGTTTCCTTTCTCCAAGGCACCATGACACAGTTCTGCCCTGATTCCAGGAGACTTGACACCATCATGTGTCCAGGGTCGGGAGGCTGGACCCAGCACTGGGCTAAGGCAGAGGCCAGGGAGGTCCTTTGTCAATGCTTTGCCATTTGCTTCATTTGCAGTTGAAAGCCAGAGAAGCAGAGAGCCCTTCTGACACTGTGATGGCAAAACCTGCTCAGCTCCATAGCAGAAGATCCTTCCCTCTACACCGACAAGCCCACGTTTGTTTGGGAAGCTGGGGTGACACATCTGGTGTAACCCACAGCCCCATTTCACAGGGTACCTGGTGAGCTTTGCCTTGCTGGGACCTGGCCAGTCTCGGTGGTGCACTCCAAGTATTCCTAGCGCAGGGAGCTGGGCTCTGGCTCTAGCAGGGGATGGGTGGAGGACCCTGGAGACAGCAATAACCAAACAGAGCAGCCGCTGCCACCTTCCCTCTTCCTGCTGTGTAAAAACTGCCCGAGAAAAGCCTCCTTTAATCGCTCCCCCTACATTAGACACTCCAAGGGAAATTAGCACAAATGCAACATCAGTGGCACCGAGGGAACACACCCTGACTGACTTGGAGGGAGGTTAATTAGTTTGTTAAAAACCTTTTCTCTTTAGTTGCCACCTAAAGCTCCAAGCCTTGACAAACAGTGGGGGGAAAGGGTCTCTGCAGAAAATCAATGCTCTTTAGAGGTAAGAGTTAAAGATCCTCCAAGGAGCATACAGATGGGAAATAAAGACTGTTTCTCCACCATTAGGGTAGAAGATGAATGTTAGATGGGAAAGCAAAATGTTTCCAGGTTTCTATAAAAGTCAGAAGGGAGATGAAGAGCACATTCCTCCCCCTGCAGTTTACTTTTATCTCTTTGCCTTAGTGTCCCCACCTACCCTGCAACAGAGGCGCTGAAAAGCTTTAACTGGCTCCTGCAGAACTGATTCAGGATCCCAGATACTGAGTGCCAGAGATGTGCCAGAGATGTGCCAGGTGCTATTGCCTGTCCCTTGGGAGGACAATCCCCTCGGTGCCAGAGCTGCCAGCAGACTGCTCCTCGCTCCCAGGCACACCAGCCAGGGAACACGAGTGTGCTGGGGATAGGAAGAAAGCCTCACAAGCCCTTACAGACAGTTGCCCCTTTAGATTAATTTAATAGATGACTGCAATGACCCCAGAGAATTTTGTACAGCTCCCAGCCCACTGTAGCTGCCCCGAGCATGGTGGCACCAGGAACCTGTCACAGAGCTGGTGTGTGCCCATGGTGAGATGTAGCCCTGCCAGTGCTCCTGCTGCTGCCACTGTAGGGCTGTGGTGGGATGGCTTAAGCTCAGTGACTGCCACAGGCAGCGCTTTGGGACTAAAATTTCCTTAGGTACCTGGTTTAAAGTTGGGACTGACTTCATTCAGTATCCACACCAGAGCTCTGTGCTGCCCTGTGGAGGATAGAAGGGCAGACAGTTCCAGCTCCAGAACCAAGTCTTCTTTAGTCTAAGGACATTATTTCTTTGCTAGACATGATGAGCTGTGTGCCCTGCCTTCTATACTGTCCACTGATGTTTGTATTTCAAAAGCCACTACATCATCTGATTCTGCCCAGCCATCTAAAAAAAAAACCAAAACAGACAACATCCTGTATACCGCTGGGACCTCTTTGTCAGAGGCTGTGAACTCATCTGCATCCAGCACCAGGATGGATTGAACAAACTGAAGCAGTATTTTATTGCTGAAGCATAAAACACGGGAATAAACAAGCACCAAAGTGCTACTGATCATTAAAACCAGATGGGAGCCCATTTACTGCCTCCAGCAGTGAGGTGCCATGGCTGCTCTGCTGGGGCCCCCTTGAAATAGGAAACCCAGCACACCATCTGGGAGGTGCTGGATGGCAGTGGCTGCAATTCCAGCCTGGAGTTATCTGCACTGTGCTCACACCACCACCATTGACCAAGGAGTGTCAGAGCTCTGAGTCCTATCTCCAGGAATAATCACCCCTGCGAGGTTGTGCCTACATGGAAATGCCCTGGTAGGGACAAGCAGCCTATCCAGGGCCAGTCCCATTTTCCCAGAGAGATGGGATGGGGAGAATCACAGGCTGAATTCCAACACACAGACCAGGGACTCCACAACATTTCAATAGTATTTGCTCAAATGCACATCAGAGAACCATCAATTCCTGTGCAATTCAACTCCCACATGGTGGATTATCCAAGGCAGTCCAGGTCTGACCTCCTTCCTTACCAACCAGTGCTGTCTGGCATGGGAAGTGAAGTCCTACCGTAAGAAGCCAGAGGCTATTTCCTCTCCTTCCTACTTAACACACCCACCACGGATAAATGCCCAACGAGAACATTCTTCCCGGTCTGTCTACTGAAACTGGCCTCCAGGAACAGCTCCATGCTGAGTACCCCCAGCTGCAAGCTAAGCTCAACCCCCTCCCAAGACAGAAGCTTTGCACCTTTGTCTCCAAGCCCCATCTTCCCGTGGCAGGGAGCCCTCTCAGCAGCTGAAACGGGAGCACGGCATGGGGCCAGGCCTGGATTCCTGGAGATGGGATGGAGGGGAGATGCAAATGGAGCAGGAGACTGCTCGAGAAGCAGAGACAGACAGATGCTTTTACACTTCAAAGGGAACAGGGCCCTGTGAGGCTTTCAGGAATACGCACAAATCGATAGACTCCTTTCAAACACCGAGCACATTTGCTCAAGTGTGAGGCAATTATTCCCTGAGGATGGAGGCAGGACAAGGCCATTAACAGCCATAAGGGCAGGATGAGGAACATGCTGTGGCTCCAGGAGGCGCGCCTGGCCTGCAGTCTTGGTCGAGCTTTCTCATCCAGGATTTACAAAATGCCCTCATGTCCCCAGGGGCTCTGAAGGGACACATTAGTGTCATTCAGCCTACGTCAGTGCAATGCTCAGCACATCCTTTTGGCGAGCAGCGGGTTTGATCACATCCCCTCCACTGCTCTAGTTCACTGCCTTTATCCCTGGAGGGCTGACTTACACTCACTGAAGCAATTCCCATTTCCCCCCTCACCCGAATGCTGCTGGGAAGAGCTGGAGCTGCTCTGGAGAGCTCTGTCTCCACTGAGCCCCTTCTAGATGGCAAAGCAGAGCCCAAACCAGATTGTGGGCGAGCAGAGGGCTGGTGGCTCAGCATGGGGACAGACCCCACGGTGTGACAGGAATCACACCTGACTCATCCCTGTCTACTCTGCACCAGCACTTCCACACAGATTACCCTTAATGCACCATCTCCCAGCAAGGATGTTACAGAGATCACAGGTGCCTGTGCTTTGAGACCCCACAGATGGGAGCTGGAGTGACAGTGCCAGCATGCAGGAAGTCTCTCCTGTGAACAGCTGCTGTTTTACATGTACAGTCATATTTGTACAACGAGAGGCAGAGATACTGCAAGTGAGCAGTGCTTTATGCCTGGTGCATGACTGATGGGAGTGCCCATCCTGTATCACTGGCTGCCCACTCTGCTTTATGGAGGCACATGATTTACCCTCTTCAGTAAAAATAGAGGAGGAGGAAATAAAAATCTCAGCATGTCCCCAAAGAACTGTAGGAGATTAAAATTAAATCTATCCATTACACTCACCAACTAGGGCGCTGTCTGGGCAGGAACACTGGAGTTGTACACCTGCATGTTCAAAGAAAAGAAACTGAGTATTAGAGAAGTGTCAGAGGCAATCCAGCGCCCACAGCAAAGTGCTTCAGGTCGTAAAACAAGCTCACAAGACTTGGAAAAACAAAAAAGGAATAACACTAAACTAAGCTGAACAGCAACACTGCTCAGCACAGCTGCAGCACCTCTTCTCAACCCTGCATCAAAGCTTTGCTTCACCCTCAGTTTAAATTTTGTCTGACACTTCTGCTCAGGCCCAGGTCTCAAGAACGCTTCTGGGTTTGTTCTGGGACGTGCGTGTCATGTTCCTACTTCCTTCGCTGTGTCCTGTAAGCCTCTCCCTGTGTTCCTCCTGCTCTAATGTCCAGAAAGAACATTTAGACCTCACTACAGCTCTGGAAGGCAGGACAGTAAAAAGCAGCTTACCTGGAGGGGCAGGGAGCCAGGCCAGCAGCAGAGGGCTGAGAACAGAGCTCCAGAGACAGGAACAGGCCTCCCTCACAGCCACTGACACTGCAGCAAGGTCGTGTCTCTGAGACCGGCTGTGCCCAGGGCAGCTGAGGGACACAGAACAGGTCACCCCCACCACGAGCCAGAGAAGTCACTCCATTCCCCAGCCGGCCCTGCACAGTTCTATCCCTCTCTCTTTGCTCTTGGCCGCTCACCGAGTACCTGGAGGCCGAGCAGGTACATGAAGACAGCTGCAGCCGCTGAGGAGCGGCCAGAGGGGCCGGCACCGCAGGCAGCTCCGGCCACAGGTGACCAGCACTGCTTGTTGCTCCAACCAAAGGCTGCCTTTGGATCCCACCCCAGGGCTTGGGAATTAAGTGGATTTTAAGCTCTGCAATAAAAGAATGTTGTTATTCCTGGAAGGGGGTTTGCGCTGCTTGCTTGGATCGCCTTAAAGTGAGCCGGTAGTTAGGCTGACCAAGGAAATGCAC
Source organism: Pseudopodoces humilis (assembly GCF_049639895.1). Classification (NCBI taxonomy): domain Eukaryota; kingdom Metazoa; phylum Chordata; class Aves; order Passeriformes; family Paridae; genus Pseudopodoces; species Pseudopodoces humilis. The sequence goes on from NC_142219.1 coordinate 11,489,009, forward strand.
TACGGTCTCCCGGGAGGCTCAAGGAGCACCATGAGAGACACCCCGGCCCGGGCAGTGGGGTCAGCCCAAAGCAAGGCAGGAGTCCTGCTCAGCCTGGCTGTCCAGCACCGGATGTTTCAAGAGCCCCAGCCCAGCAGGGCATGGAAATGCTGCTCCCCAGGATCGCCTCAGGCCGCTCCGCAGCCAGGGAACCCCGCGGGCCGGGCGGGCCCTATCGCCCCTCACGCGTGAGGGCGCGGCCCCGGGGCCGGAGCTCGGCAGGTGGCACCAGCCCGGCACATCCTTGTCCCTGCAGCACCTGGAAATTAGACAAGCTCTTCGTGAAACCAGCTGGAAGTTGCTCCTACAGAGCCGAGTGCAGAGGCCACAGCCCGGGCCAGGCCGGAGGGGAGCTCGCTGTGTCCGGCCGGGGCTGTGGGCAGAGCTGGGAGCTTTGCAGGGAACAGCCGCCTCTCCCGAGCCTGCAGCTGCCTGCGGGAGAACTGCAGCATCGGCAAGAAAGCATTTTTCTGCCATTCCCATCTGCATTGAAACAGTGTCAGACAAGGCTTAAGGCTGCAAAAAACCAGTAGGAGAAACCAAAATAAATCAAGATCTTGATTTCCCATAGGAAATTTACCTAGATCCCATTTATAGCCCATTTGCCCTCCTCCTTATGTAACTTCTCTGCAGGAGAGGAGCAGAAAACACAGAGAAAATAAACAATTTGCTGCAAAGAATTGGTGCAAGAGCCTGAGTCACATCGAACAGTGTGAGCAGATAACCTGAGGCTCACTGAACACACCGTGGAGAACAATGCTGAGATCAACAGCATGTCATGCATGTACAAACTGGCCCCAGGTAACATGACTAAAGCAGAGCACACTGTGCTTGAGAAATATGCACAAAACCTACACTTTGGAGTTTATTTTATTAGTCTTAATGGCCTGATTTCCACATGTCTAATTTCCTTTTATTGAAGCTGTCAGAGGCACTACATTATCTCACATGCGTGCAAAACCAGCATTTCAGTGGAGCTCATACGGACTTTAAATGCCACAGCTGAAGAAAACAAGCCAGTGGGAACTGCAAAGGGAGGGGGCGGGAGCAGAGTCCAGAGCACACCTACAGGCAAAATCTCCAAAGGCTTCCCAAACAAGCCGAGCGCAGTCTCTAATCAGAGAGAAAGGATAGGTACTTCTCCAGCAAGCTGGATGATTCACTGGAGAAGGGCAAGCAGTCCTGCTGCAACAGAAGGCTGGTGAGTAATTGATGGCTCGTTCTAGGCACAAAGCTGAGTCTCTCACCCCGGTGCAGAGCCACTGCCAAACCAGCTCTACCGCCAGGCCCAGGGGGCAGCAGCACCTGCACGCTGCTACTGCAAAGGTTTGAAAGAAACAGCATTGCACGCGTATTTTCACAGGAATTCCCCAGTGCTGCTCAGCTGTCCTCAGTTACTCGTGCTCACTGCAGCTTTTCATCCTCATTAGCGCTCTGTGACAGGGAAACACATCCCAGCTACAGCCAGGTAGCCTGTGGGGGATGCATTCTCTCTCTCGTGGGCATGCTGCTGGCAGCGATCCTGTGTCGTGCACCGAGTACCCCCCGGCTCCCTGCCCGTGGTGCACTCACTCAGCTCCCCAGCCACTCTGCTCATCTCATTTCCAAAATGTGAAGGACAGTGGTGGCAAAATTAACTGCTAATGGCCAGAGACAGCCTTTTACAGCTGCCATTTGGACAGCAGGAAATCACGATATTTTGGCATTAAAAAAAGCCTGCTCCACATTTTGTTTCCCCAGCCAGATTTCTTTCTAAGTGAGTTGTTCATATCCACATGTGTGTCGTGCACAGCAGGTACAAATCACTACCGGCCAGGGTGCCGTCAGAGGGGAGGCTCACAGGGCATTATGTACATGTACTGTGGCAAAGTCTGACCTTTATTTCAATGCTGCACATCCTCAAATCATGGGAAGCCCGGGGGAAGTACTCAGCTGCTCTGTACATATAATAACTGTGATACAAAAGCAGCTCACAATATACAGTTTAAATAAGGAAATAGTCATTGTAGCTGTGTCCACAAATTTACAGGGCTACTTTTCACAGTAATTTTAACAATAACAACGTGGCTCAACATCCCTAGGCTATGCGGATGCACAGTGAGGAGCTGGTGCCCCAAAAACCTGGTGCACAGCCTTTCCCAGTGTTCCTGCACAGGGGTCCTGAGGCACTGGGCACAAACCCACCCAGGTCTGCTCAGAGACATCTTGCTACACACACACACACACACACACACACACACACACACACACACACACACACAGAGTCACACTCACACGTGTGTGCACAGAAAACCATCTGGCACACAGGCTAAATGACACACCTCAGTGCCCACTGATGGCTGCAGGCCACATGGCAGCTCTTAGTGTGACATGAAAATATTCCCTAAGTGACCCCTAGGAACATGTCTATCCTCCCTGAGAAGCAATGAGTCTGTCTCACCGAGTCCCCAGAGCCAGGGCCATCTGCACTTGGGCAAACAGGGAGGCCTCCCCCTTCTAACAGGAAGATGAAAAGAATCCCTGCTTGCATGGCCGTGCACAGGCTGCTTCCTGAGCAGGATGGGACTAGAGAGGAGGGAGGTGGAACCATTCTGATACCTGACAGATCCCTACAGACTCCCAAAGAGTGGTGAGATGATTTCACACACTCACAGAGCAGCGCAGGAACCACAACTATAAATTATATTCTCCAGGGGTGGCACGGAGCGGGAGAAGAAGTAAGTTCACAGTGGAAAATTTCCCTCTACAGGAAGAGGTGGAGTGACACAGCAGCACTGCTGTTCATGGCCCTGCTTCTGACAACCTTGGAAAGCCCCAGAGGAGCCCCCACATTCCATGAACAACCTCCCTCCACCCCCGCAGAATGAAGAGTATCTCACTGACCTCGAATCTAGGGCTGACAGAGGAGGGATGGCCACGGGGACAGGAAGACACCACACACAGCCTTGCTGCTACTTCTTCTGCATGGAACAAACTCTCCCCTGCCTGCACAACCCACTGCTGTGCTCCAGACATACCTTGCAGTGCATTTTACTCTCATCTGCTGCTGGAAGAAAGGCAAGACTAGCTTTACTCTGACTATACTAACTGAGGAAGCTGCTCAAAGTTCACCAGGATTGCTTGCTTTGCTCATCTTTGCAATATTTTCTACAGCTTTTTGGCCACGTGGATGGCTTACTGGAAGTCCTCAGCCCCTATCTCCTTGCACCAAGTCCCAGGAGGAAGGGATGTTGGAAACTGCCAAATGCGAGGTGCCAACACTAAGACTGTGAGTTCAGCAGCTCTTTAAATACTGTTCTTGCAGACCTGTGGTTTCCTATTCCTGGGATAAAAAAACCACTACAAAACATATTGAGCCTGACCCACAATGACATGGCTGGGGCAACCACTGCTTGTGAAATAAGGTGAGGGTGGTTGTGCAAGGAGACAAGGAAGTGAAGGTGTCCCATGCTACTGCTTGCAGCAATACCTCTGCCTAGTGTAGGCAAAGCTTCACAAGTCCAACACCCCGGAGCAAAGTCAATCTCATTTACAATTTTCTTTCAGTTTTTTTCACTGGGAAGGGTCCTCCCCATTCACCAGCAGGCATAGGGGAACAGAGGGTACTGGCTCCACTCTGCCATGGTGCCATGGGCATGTCCTGGAGTTCCTTGTGTGTTGTACTCCGTGGAGAAGGCCGAGTAGCTCATTGCCCTGTACTGGCTGTGGGAAGGCACCACCCACTGCCCCAGGCCCTGCTCGGTGCCATAGGGACTGTACATGGGCGCCCGGGCCCCGGCTTTCCCCACAGAGTCCAGAGTCATGTTCACCACTCCTGTGTAGTCCTGGGGAGGAGGCAGAGGTGGGGGCAGCGGGGGCAGGTTGGTGAAACCCTCTGGGAGCTGTTTGGAGTCGTGCTCGGGCACCATGGCGAGATCCAAGGCATGGCACCTTGCCCGGAAATCGTTCAAGGTCGCAGCATCGCGGCTGGGAAGCTGCTGGCTGTCCCCAGCCTCATGGAACCTGGGCCCAAGGGCAGAGAGAAGAGAGAGTCAGACCTAGCAAGGTGGAAAACCACGGAAAAAACACAGAGATCCCCTGGGGAAAGGCTCTTCCCCTTGCCTACTGCTTCATCTTAGTGTTGCTGTGGATTTTAGCCCAGGTCTCACTGTCACACTTACAGAAAAATGAAATGCCAGAGAAGGTGAGTCCAGACTACCTTAGTTCTGGCTAAGTTCTAGTCTGGGCTCACTCACACACAATTTTGCAATGAGAAAGGAAAAATCACTGGAGTCTTGCCACTCCTCGAACACTTCCTCCAAAGGACAGGTAAACTCTGTAGTACACAGAGCTGCCTGGGAGAGCATTTTGGGACTGGGAAATAAAGAACATTACAAAGACACGAGCATGCCCAGAACCAGTAGGTTTGAACTAGAAGAGAAAGGCTTTCCTTGGACTTATGCACACTAATCTACCATCTCTCAACCACATGTGCTGTCCAACAGAAAGGCATCTTCCCCTGTTCCCAACTGGTTGTTTTTCTTAGGAAATACCCAGCAGAAGGAGAGGAATCCCACCAACCAAAGTGTGGCTTTGGAGCAGAAGGTGGGACTCACCGATATGTCTGGTAGGACGGCGTTGGCACTTGCTGCTCTCTGGCCAGACCCTCCCTCTGCTCAGCAGGCACTGGTGAGGCTGCAGGGAACGCCTGGCTGCTGTTCTGCTCCGAGCCCCAGAAGGGATATCCACTGCTCACCACCACTGGGTTACTCTCTTCCTTCACATCTACATTCTCATCCTTCTCAAAATCTGACTCAAAGCAGGGAAAAGAAAAATGGAAAAGAATGAGAAAGGGGAAGAGGGAGGCAAAGCTCACAATGGTCTATTGGCAGTTGCAGTAATCACAGGATGGTGGAAGGAAAAACACTGCCACCTCCTGCAATCCTTCTGTCCTAAGGGAATAGCCCCTTCCAGCTCTTTTCTGCCCAGATACTGTAATGGTCAGTCCTGCCCTGTCCTCTCTCCTTAGCTCTGCTACTGCAAGCAGCACCATGAGCTAGAGCAAGGAATGATTTAACTTAAAAAACTTTCTGAATATCATTCTCTGGGTTTGTTGTGATCAATATTACCACGTTCCTCAGCAGCAGGCTCCTTTTCCTCAGGCAACTTCCTCTTCTGGCTCTTGGTTGGACTGGGCTTCTGGCATTTGGCTCGTCCTTCCCTGGAAAGAAACAAGACATGGGGGTAGCTTGGATGTAAGCTTTTGCCTAAATAAATAGGCAGGGATGCTATTAGGAGGAGAAAGAAAAGCTGTAACATTTTTAAAGTTTAAGTAAAAAAGAGTCTTTTTTACTTGGCCTTTTTTCATCAGGAATTTTTTTTTTCAGGAGATTTTTTTTTTCAGGCATAAAATAACACAAAACAAAATCTCAAATATTTTCATAACATTTTCTGCTTGGGAAAAAACTCCATTTTTTCCTTCTCTAATGCCAGTCTGAGGTCGCAATTTAAGCTCTTTTTTTCATCTCATCCACTGGCTGCCCTCAGACCAAGCAGAAGATCTCACTGCTATTGGTATCCATCTTCCCTCTTGCAGACAAAATCTCCCACTGGAAGAGACACTTTTCCACCCACAGGAAAAGAAGACAAGGGAGCTTCCAAATGTCAGAACCAAGCTGATCTCCAAGAGACCAAATGGTCTGCTGTGGACTCCTGTTATCACTGCTATTCACATGTCAGACTCCAGTCTAGCTCCAACATGCCAGGGAGTGCAGGTCTCAAATTTGTCACACCTCCCACATTTCTGTAGGAATTGTCACCTCCCACTCCCCAAGTCTCTTGAGAAGAGGCTGCAGAGAGGGACATCGCTCCCAGATACAGGGAAATGCAGAGTGCACAATGCAGCAGGCTCAGCAGAGCTGGCTGGCAGAGTTTTGCTCAAAGACCTTGGGTAAAATTCACAAGTGAATTCCAGCTATAAACAAATTCAAATGAAAAAACAGTTTACCTTCGAGTGTTCTTCCCATGTTCACGGAAACCTTTAGCAAAGGGATTGTTGTCAATCTTGAGCTTTGTAATCTTTAAACGAAAGGAACAAGACTCAGCATCACAGTGACTGGTTGGGTTCTTCACTGTTCCAAGACCTTCACCTCAGTATTTATCACAGCAGATAACTGTGTGGGAGTTTTGGACATGGCTCTGCCACAGTATCTCAGCTCTCCCAGCAGCTCCCATCATTGATCAGGAACTGACCCACAGAGAGAAGTGACCTTGCCAGGGTCAGCAGGGCTTTGGGTGGGATTCATCTGACTGACAAATACAGAGGTGAGCATCTGTATCTGGACCTGCAGACATACTTTTTACTGTATTTGGAGTTCTGTGTCACTGACAGTGCACTCATCTCATCTCATCACAGAGATGTTTTCCACAGGAACCACAATGTGCCTATTTCTTCCCACTGTCCACCACAGGTGCCTGGGATGAGCAGACAGCAAAGAGACACCTACCTGCTCGTTCTGGTAGGCAGTGACAGAGGTGAAGACAGTCTCAGGGAAGCTGAACACCTGGAAGATGCTCCAGCGGACGCTGAAGAGGTCATCTGCCTGCACGATGTGGAAGCGCGGCTTGTAACGGTGCATGGAGTGCAGGATGATCTGGGACAGACAAAGGACAAGGTTTCCATGTGTCACCACTGCCAGCACATTGCAGATTCCCTCTGGAGACTCTCAGGACACCCATTTCTAACCAGGGACTCCTGCTGGGCTTGGTGTCTCCCTGTAGTGACAGCACAGACCTGCACCTTCCCTAGCAGGGAGCTAAGAGGGCACAGGGGCCGGGCTGAGGGAGGAATAAAGGACATGTTTTGGATATGTTTTGATTTCTACATCATTTAATTTCTCCCAAATCCTGCCTATTTCCCACAAAGTTCATCTGCAATGAATTCCAAGAGAGTACAGCACAACCTACATGCCCATGTTGATCCAGAGTGTTGTTAGTGAGCTTCAGTTTTTGGAAGGAGACAGGTTCTTTCATCCAGTGGCTGCCAGGAGCTGGGGAATCTGGGTGGACATAGGTACGACAAGGGAGCTGGGGCTCTGCTTTTCCAGCAACTTCCCACTGGTCTTTATTCCACTGTGAAGGGACAGACAGAAATCTGGAGCTTAAAAAAATATGCTTTTAGTACAGAAAAGGCCCAGCAAGTTTGCTTCCCAGTCAATTCAGTGCACTCCTCTGAAGCACATGTAGCAGATTCTCTTTTACAAGCCATGATCATGTTACCAAATCAGCTCCAAGTTTAGGCCTCATTTTTCCTCCCTTTCTCCCAATGGCTGCCAGAAAAGTCTGACATTAATCATGATTAAAACTGTACTGCTTACAATGAAAATTAGTTACCTTTCCAGCTGCTCCCCAAGCAAAACTGACAAATAACTCCAGAGAGGCATAAAATCCATCAATTACTTCTGAACTTTGTCCAAAGAGAATTTATTTATCAGTGTGACAAGTGAAGCATAAAGATTAAGCTATTTAAAACAGATGAAAAGACAGCATAAATTCTGTTATTTAAAGCACTTACCTTGTACCTGAAGTTATCCATTGGCACAAAATCTACCAGCATGAGGTACTTGGCATATGGGATTAAGCCAGAGACTTTGATTTTGCATTGAGGAAACATTCGTCTGAGGGAGAAATGAAAAATAGAGTATAAAGGTTTCTCTGTGAAGTGGCTGTAAATGATCAAGCAGCATGTCACATTTACTCACTGCTGTGCAAAGCCCTGTGAGCAGTATTTCTCCAGCCAGCCACTGACCATTTGTCCATCTTATTGATGGACTGTCTAGTCCTGTGAGTTTAGACATGATAGACACTAACAGGGCAGCAGTCACTGAGGGCCTGACACTGTTACTGCTTTTGGTCTTCCAATTCCTCTAACACAACAGTGGGAAACTTGAAAGAACTATTTGGAGGTTGTACATGGTTCCTGGCCTGCTGCAGCTCTCACAGCCCTGGAGCATGGATTAAATCTGAGTGGGTAGAAAACATGCTCTCATCTAAGAGCACACCCAGCTTTCTGTTCCCATATTCCCTGCCACTACTTTTAACTTCTGACTCTGCAAAAAAGCTTTGACAGCTACCTCCCTACCCAAAGGGATTATTCCAGCTCACAGCAGCTTTGACACAATACTTTACAGCTTCACAATTCCATCTTCTTTCACTGCAAGCTCCATAATACATGACTCATTTATACTTCAGTGGAGTCTGCACACACAGATTGTTCCAAGTCTGGGCCACATTTCTTGTCTGCAAACACAGACTCAAACCCAAGCATTTACTGCTCAACTGCTGCTGCCTGTGACCTGGGCAAAGGGAGCCCAGGGCTCTTCCCAGAGCAACCTCAAAGTGACAGGAAGAACACCAATGTTACATGGTGAGATAAGGGTACAGGAGTTTTCTCAGCACGTCAGACCCACAAGTGACCTTTTGCACCTCACAGTTTGGACTTCTAGAACACCCTGAAAGTGCAATTCCTCTGCCAGGATCAGGAAGATCTGGATAATTGGCTACAAAACCAATTTAAGGGCCACCATTCAAAAAATGAGCATCTAGAGACTTTGACAACAGCTGAGAGGGGTGTGGTGTGTGCAGGCAGCTGTCCTGTGCCCCTTACCTGCCAGATTTGGTGATGATCATCTCAGTTCCTATCTGGTGAAACTTCATCCAGAGCCCCATGTCCTCGAGGGTGACCACGATGGAGCTCTGTGGGAAGGGCTCCAGGCTGGGGGAAGGAAGGGCCTCACACGGCGCTTTCACGTCTGGAAGGAGAAATGAAATGGTGACTCAGGAGGGGAACTGACCCTCGGGGTCTGGGCAGTCTGTGCCACAACAAACCTCTTAAAAACTGCTACTTTCCTTCAAAGGATTTTTGTTACTTAGTAGGCTGAGAGGTAGGGAGCCTTTTCCAACCGGTTTGGTTTTAGCTGGTAGGTCCTTTTGTGAGGATCTGCGTGTTGTACCAATTCATCCTAAATTCCATTGTTACAAAACCCACACTGGCAGGTAGCCACAGTCCACTGTTCTGGTATGATCAGGGTTACATAAAACCCTTTATCAAGAGAATGCAATAGAAGCTGAAAGGACTGGAAAGATTTTAAGTGCACCAGTGGGTAGTAGTGGAAAATGACAAGTAGGTGGTAGCAGAGGTGAAAAATCCCCCCAGAAGACAAAGATGAGACAGATAGGAGTCCTAAATGTAAGTGAAGGCAAGAAAAGGAGGTGACAGACTATGGATAGACTATATTCTGAAAAGAGAATGGCTGGTCTGAACTGGAAGTGGAGATGGGGAGCCCAGAGGAGCCTGTGAGAGGGTGGAAGGTGTCTCTTCACTAACACTCCATGGCAGTGCTGCAATCTTCCTGCTCTCCCTCTTGGGGGCACAGGCCCAGCTGTGGGCCTGGGGAAGAGGAAAGGGAGACCATTCTGGAGGAACTGCCTTTGGTGTTGACGCTACCAATCACCTCTGCACAGCTTTGGATTAAAAACATCCTTAAACCTTTGGTAGGTGCTCTCAGCAATATTGTAAGGCAGGCAAGATTGCTGCTGCCGTACTGAAAAGCCCAGTTCCATTTTAGGTGAGAATGTGACCCAGAACAGTTCTGGTGGGCTGAGTTCAGACCCAGCAGGGCTTTAGGAACACTGTCCTGAGGAGGGATGAGGAGCCTGCTCGGTGGGGCACCCACAGCAGCAGAGCTGTCCCAGCTCAGGGCCAGCAGGACCTCTCTGGGTGCTGCATTAGCAGCCAGGCACAGCTATTTGCTTAAAAGGTAGATTTTTCTGCCTCTCAGCCTGATCAGATCTTATTCAGAGCATAGGAGAAAAAAAAGGGAATTTTCACCTTGTTACTTACAGCTTTCCTGAGTAATGCCTTCAAAAGAGTATTCAGAAAAAGTAGACAACTATTTTCAGAGAAATTAGCTTTTTTCACAAAGGGACGTCTTTTCACCAAAAGAACCCAATACAAGCCTAAGTGGTTCTTCCCTCAGGATTAAGAAGTAGAAAACATTAAAATGTAATTTTGTCTGTTTATAGAGGTCTTTAGGCATTTAAAAAAAAAATCCCCTACCCTTTTTTCTGCTTTGATCCAACATTAATGAACTGGCCAAGAAGTGACACCTAGTTTGCTCACCAAGATTAGCCTGTTAACATCTTCTTACTAAAGCTTCCCCCATATCCTCTTGCAAAGACATGAAAGCTGCCATGAGACGATGCATTTGGTAGCTCAGTGCAGCACATGTATCAAAAGGAGTTACAATAAAATTGGGCTGATTTCCCACAGGAGCCATCCAGTCACAAATAAATGCAAACAGGTTTTGATTAGCTAGACAGATGCTCACTCCTTCCCCCAAATGAATTTTCAAATTAACATTTCTTTGAGCAAATTCCAATGCCATTAAAAGAGACTACAACAAGGCAGATCTCAGGAGTCTTTAGTGAGGGGAGATTTCCAATGACGTTGAGGGAATTGAAGTGAAAAGAGTTCAACACTGAATTAAAAATCAAAGGCAGATGTTATAATCTGGATTTTACCAAAATGAGTCCACAACCCACCTGTAGGAGCGCAATGCTGCAGGAGGCAGGAACAATAAATGTTACAGCTAAGGTGTAGAAATGTAGTTAAAGCCTTTCACTGTGCAGATTTTGTGTGCACAGGCTGAGGCTGAAAAGCAGGACATGGACAGTCTGCAAGAGGACCTGGAGCCCAGCAGTGGTGTGAGGTGGTGAATGGATCTGCCCAGCTGCCATCAGCTTCAGCGGGACCCTGCAGTGATGGATCTATTGTAGGCTCCACTTTGGATTTTGTTTGTAAATTTTGTTTGGATTTTTGTTTCCCTCCTAGTTTGTGCCTTTGTAACTGATGGCAAGGCTTAAGCACTCACCCTCCCACAAAGAGAGTCTGAGTGTTGGAATTATGGCAGAGAGATTTGAGCAGGGGATCCAAGCCCTGAATGGAATTTATGTGAGCTGTACTTCTATGGTTTCCTCTTCTGTGCAACTTGGTTTTAAAACCGTTATTATCCAAAAGAGATTTAAACCTTTTCCAGCAGTTCTACTTTTACTTTTAAAAAAATATTCCTATTATCATTGTATCCTATTATCATGGTAACACCACACAAACATACATTCAAAAACATCTTCTTTATGTCCAGATGAGGTTGAAAGGTAGGAAGCTGCTATGGTAAAGGCACTGAAAATTAAGAGATCTTCAATCTATTCTGTGCTTGATGTGAAGGTCCTTATACCAAGGAGTGCTACAGTTTCTGTATCTAGAACAAGCTGTACGTATCTTTTTGTCATCTTGGGGACAGAAAGGAAAGAAGGAGAAATGTGAGACAATTCAGCAGTTTTAGGAGGAAGATCTCTGGATAGAAGATGCTGGACTACAACTGCCTCACCTAAAACAGTTCTTCAATTAATTTTCCATTAAAGACAGACAATGTTAAAATGTCAGAAAATTTCTTGCAGCCTTCCCAAAATGCGTAGGATAGGATCTGCAATACTAAATTCCCAAAAAGGGAAAAAGCTATGCTTACCTTTACTAAAACCAGGTATTATTATTACATTTGTTGCTGTTCCCTTCCAAGTGAAGTCAATCACTTACAGCTATCAGTGTCCACCAGGGAGGAACACGCATCAATATACAAAGCTTTCTAATAAATTCATCTTGCAAACAAGCAAAAAAACCCTCCCGTGTTCTCTGATCTTCTCAGTGTCCGTAGAAACACCCTGACCCTCTGGAGGGAGCCCCATTTCTCAGATCCAGAGAGTTTTTTGGCAGGAACAAAAGTATGATGTTCTCACAAATGTAATGGCTTCATCTCTCAGATGCATCCAGTCATCACCTGGAACATTTCTGCTGGAGGGGGTCATACACCAGAAACAACCCAGTAAGAAAATGAGATGAATACTGCAATATTTGGAATCTTTAACATGAAAATACCATGATACATTCTACCTTTTTTCCATTGCTGCTCTTTTGTTTTTCAACTTAAAATTCAAGTGGCAGAAATCAGTACGAATCAGATCAACACATCAGGGACTGAAAAAACCCAGAGCAGCAGCAAAGGTGGAAATCGTCTAAATCACTGCACTTGCATTTTGCTCATGAATGAGACAACATCTTGCAGAGGAAGAGAAAGGAAGCTGAGACTGCCCAGTCACCTCTGATGGGCCTATAAAATGGGCTAGGATTTTTTTTTTTTCTGATGTAGAGTAAAACCCCGGAGTTAATTTAGGGTTCAGTTGCCCTGACAAAGGCAGCACCTCTGGGCTGGCCCTTGGTGTCCCAAGGCATCTCTGTCATTGTGCCCAATCCAATCATGCCCCACACAGGAGAGATTAACAGCATGCTATGAGATGGATTGAAGGAAAACATCATGAAACCCTAAGGAAATCACAAAAATCCCGTGCTGGGTGTGAACCGGGGAGGAGCCGTCGATGCCTGATTGGGGTTCATGCTTTCAAAGGGCATAAGAAATAGGAAATAAAACCCCAAAACCAGACAGTTTGTATCAGAAATGTTACTAAAAGTATGACAAGTATTTGCAGACTTTCTGTGGCCTTCAACCTGAAGAATTCAGTGCTTTGCAGACAATACACAAACACCTCCAGCCATCAGCTGAAGGGTCACACTGCGCAAGGTGATGTGGGCATGGGAGTTTTGGGCACAATTGTGAGCAAACCTTTGCTACCTTACGAAAGATCTTCCAAGGCTCTCAAAAAACACTCAAATGCACCATTTTTCATCTACTCCCATGAAAAAAAAGAAGTTTTAAAATCCTCTCCAGCCCCATGCACTCTTCTGTAAATGCTGGTGAGCACATCTTCCCTTTCTGGCATGAGGCTAGGATCTTTCTGTGCAGTGAGAAAAGGGAAGGAGTCCTTACCTGGTAAAGCTTGCATTTTTCCATGTACTGTGACGTGGAGGAGCTTGCAGGGCCAAGAGAACCACCAGAGTTCTTACAAGGGAAGCCAAAATAGTCCAGTTCAAAAGCAGGTCTGATTTCCTGAAGCAAGCACAAGCCCTTCCTTCCGAATCCAGTGTCAAGAGTGAGCGGGATGAGGATGGGACCCCAAGCACAGCTAGCCAAGGTGAGTTCCTGTTTTATGGAGGATAATGAGCAGGGAGGAGCTTCCCGCCAGGGCTGTCCCCTTGCGAGCCTTTGATGTCCAAAGGGACAAAGAGAGGAAGGATCTGCAGCAATGGCTGGGGCTAGGGGAAGAAAATCAAAGAGAATTAACATGGCTTTGACATACAGGAAACCCTACAGGGGAAATGCACCTTGATTTACTGCTAACGCACTTTTAAACAAATAGAGACAAGACTGAAAGCATCAGTTGAGGACTCAGCTACAAAATAAAAACAAATGCCTTAAACAGCAAGGAGGGATAATTTCTCTTCGGCTGTTCCATGGGTTTGTGATAATTCTCATCTTCAGCACACAGAATCATTTTACTCTTGATTTCTGGTATCAGAATCAGAACGGCATCGAGCTCGTTCCTTCCCAAGTGGGTGATTTACAGTCTGTGTAAAGTTTGCTCTCACAACTGGAACCCTGCAGCAAGTCATCCCTTCACCCCCAGGTGCCTTCCCCAACAACATGAACACATTTGATGGTAAAACCTCACTCATCTGCCCAGTTTCTGCATTCCCAGCCCTTAACTGCACTTCTTTTCAGGCACTGAGTTTATCCTTTGCTCAAGGCACTGCTCTTACCCAGGGAAGGCTGAGCAGAAATCGAAGGGCTTGAGCATTTTCCCTTAATTAGTTTATTCTGCAAGTGTGACCATTAGCTTTTGTGCTTATAAGTGCTTACAAGTGCTAAGAGACAGCAATCAAGGCTCGAGCTCCAGGGCACAACACAGCCACTGCAGCTCCTGAGGAAGGGGGTTCTGTGCATCCACACACACCAATGGCTGTACAAACATTTACAGGACCAAGACAGTCAAAACGTGGAGCTCAAAAGCAGGATATCGCTCTGAACCGGCCACTGCTGGGTCCTCCACAGCAAATTTAGGAGCTCAAAGAACTTGCTATATAGCTGCCTCTCTTTCACTGTCTAGATTTATACCAAATAAAATAATTTTTTTTTCTCTTTTGTCAGTGATGTTACTGGGACATCTGATCTTCAGTCTGACGTACAAAACAAATTTTGAATTTATTTCATGAGTTTCTACACCCAAGCATTTCTTCAGTTCTGTTTTTATTGCCTTTTGGAGCAGGCAATGCAAGGACATGCAGAGAGGACAAAGGAGCTTAATCAGAGCAGGGACTGACTCTCTTCCAGTGGTATATTGAATTTTAGGCATCCCAGTGCTATCCAGGGAGAGAGAAACCAATTCTTAGTGTTGTAAGGAAGAATGTTTTAAAGAAAAGGGGGTTGGAGAATTTGGGAAGTCTTGAGGAGGATTTTATAGCAGGAGGTGGTGCACTGGCTCCTGGCACCTCTGGTGACATCCAGCCTTGCTGGCATCCCTTTTAAACCCCTGGGTAATGCACAACACTACAGGCTTTTCTCCCTTCTTGGAGACACCCAGAGCTGTGGAGCCTCAGCACCACTGAGGAGAGGAATACCACGTGGTGGGGAAATGTCAACTTGTAGCTCAAATAGAAATTATTAATTAAATATGTGGAGAAATAAAGCAGAAGGGAAAAGGTCAGCTGAAATGGTATCAAGGTCAGATCTCTGCTTGTGCTTGCACAGCCACTACCAGACACAAAATAGGATGCAGAAAAGCTCTTTGCTCTGCTACAGAAGGAAAGCCAGCATCACATCTGCTCCCCCCCTCCATGTCCTGCTTTTCTAATGCTAGTATTTTAATTGTAGAAAGAGGAAAAAGACAACCATAATCAGAATCTGAAAAGGAAAAATAGAACAAAAATTGGGTCAGATTCAAGCTAGCAGTGAGATGAATCAACATCCCACACAGTCAGAAACCGCACAACAGCAGCAGCAGCTCTGGGAATTTCAGACTTCACCTGACAGGAGCGTGGGATGTGTATCATGACTTACTGCTGCTTCCACAAAGGCTATGAGATGGTCTCCTGCTGCCACTTCATTTGCACACTGTGTATCAGCATGTCTGGGGAACGCACATTTGCTACAAGTACTCAAATCCTTTTGGCTTCTCCCAGCTGATTGATGAGGAAGGTGGAGCCATTAATTACCCATGACTAGTTAACAACCAGTTTTCTCCCAGCCATTCTAGTTGCACTGGAAATGTTTTAAAAGTGAAAAAAAAAGTGAATTTGTTACTATTACTGGAAAGTGGGGCTAATAGGAGCAATCCCCAGGAAATTCATCCCTAGCAAAGAGGGAATTTAGCACATCACCCTCATCTGTCCATCCACGGAGAGCCCTCAGGCAGTTTGATGGGAAGTTGGAGGTAAATGTGCTGGTGTCTAACAATTCACTGGCAAATTGGAGGCTGAGGGTGTGGAAAGGGATGGGAGAGAGATGGATGTGACACGTGTAAGCCAGTGACACACACACAGCTCTGCTCCGAGCCCCTTTACAGCAGCAGGGATAAATCCAGCTCTTAACAGCAGGCTCTGCCCTGTGCTGAAGGGATGAGGTAGGGCAGGAGGGAGGGGATGTGTGATGACAAAAGCAGAGGCCAAGAGCTTTTGCTTTGCATCTCTTTGAGAAGATGATTAGAAAGAAACATTCCCCCTCTGGGTTTTGTAGCAAGGCAAATGTTTTCTGGCATTTCTCCCACCTTAAGTGAAGGTTTAACCCTTACTGGACCCTGCAGGGAGCTGGTTTGTGCACAAGAACTGTCCAAGAACACAGTGATACCTTGCAATCGCTGGCTGCTGCCTGGGGCTCCCAGACTGCTGGAGAACAGATAAGGTGTCAGGCTTTGGCTAATGGGGCTGGAGTGGCACTGCAGCCTCTGCCCAGGCAGAGCTCCCAGGGAAGCATGCCCAGAGAGCAAGCTCCATTGTGGGGCACAAAGTTACTGCCTGGGAGACAGCTGAAATGTAAAAGTCACCTTTCAAAAGAGCCAGCCTCGGATCAGTGCTCGTGGGTGCAGTAGCCAGTACCCAACCCTCAGGTTTCCCTCTCTGACAAAGTGTTGCCATATCAGCTTTGACAAACTGGGCTAAAGCCAGGCTGCCTTGTCCACCTGGATCTGCACAAGCAGGAAAGGACAACATGGAGCAGTGCAAACTGCATCTAAGAGATCCTCCCCTCTGAAACGTGAGGAAAGCCTTCCTGCCACTGAAATGGGACTCATTTAGCTGATTCCCACCCGGCACACACAGGCCACAGCCCCAGAGCAACTTGGCAACTCTGTGAAGGATCCTCTGCCATCTGCACAGATGTACTGGAAAGTGAAAAGACAACGTGTCACCAACAGGGCCCAAAATAAACCAGCTCATCACTGATACCTACTTCATTAAAAACATGAAGTGGCCTCAGATTCTCCAGAATCCACAAACTGGCTCCTTAAATCCAGGCTCATCTCACTGTGGAACAAATACAGCCTGGTTTATGCACCCAGGGCCATGGGAAAAAGCTGAGATTGTCCAGAGAAAAAGCCTGGTGAAACTGTTGCTCCTACAGCTGTGCCAGCATGTGACTCCTTGTCCTTGTTAGTGCCTCACACATCACCCAGAAAATAGGAAATACAAGTGCAGGGTTGGCCAGGACAGAGCTGCTGAGCTCTGGCAGCACAGGCACAGCCTGAACTTGGGTAGCTTTCTGAGCAAGTCTCTGTGGGTGGCTACAGGAATGGTAAAAGCCTGCAGAGTGTTTTGAGAGCCTCTGAAGAAGTGGTACATATCTCCTATCATGCTGCAGCACAAGAAACAGTTCCTACCCAGCTCCTTACAGCAGCTCACACAACACAGCATTTTCTTCTGATGGAGGGAAATGGCAGCTTTTCCCTTTCTTTTCATGGTTTTGATTGATTTTTTTCCTGAGAAATGCTATCTGGTGTCTTCAGGTACATTACAGGTGTCATGCAGACCTTCCTACCGTGGGACCAATGCACGGGACCCCACAGAGACCCCACATTTTTCCCGTGTTCTCAAGAGTGCAAAAATGACATTTGGCAGACCAAAACAGCTGTTTGGAGAGGGCCTGTTGGTAACATCTCCACGCTAATTCACCACAGGGTCCCAGGACAGAGGCTCAGTGAGCTGTGGGGATGGGTCACGGGCTGCAGGGCAGCTGTGACAGGATCTGTTCTGGAAGGGAACGTGGGAAAGCAGCTCAGGTACACAAGAAGTTGTACGTGATAAGCTTAACACAAGACTTTTCCTTTTGCAGGTTTGTGGATTGAGGTATCTGGCTGCAAAGCTGAAGAGGACACTCCCCTGTCTCCCTCCCTGACATCTGCCCTGTGCAGTGCAGCTCTGCTCCCATCCCTGCTCCCTGCTCCCATCCCTGCTCCCTGCTCCCATCCCTGCTCCCATCCCTCCCTCAGCATGGGCACAAGAAGGGAAATACTTAGCGGCCACTTAACACTGCAGGCTGAGCTCTGCCTCAAAGGCTGCAGTCCAGAGTCAAATGCAAAATGTGTCTGTCTAGAGCCCTTTCAAGTTCTCACAGACTCCTGATGTGGGTGCACTGTTTTCCTGTCATCCCATTGTGTTTCCCAGACACAGCTGAGTGCTCTGTCCAGCTCAAATCCACAAAAAGAACCTGTTGAAAGGACCCGGGGCAGCAAGGACAGCTCTGCAGACAGCTCGGCCAAGGGCACCGAGCAAGAGCTGCCTTTCCAGCCCTGCATCCTCCCTCCCACACCTGGAGCTCCAGCCCTGCATCCTCCCTCCCATACCTGGAGCTCCAGCCCTGCATCCTCCCTCCCTCCCATACCTGGAGCTCCAGCCCTGCCTGGCAGCCACAAAAGATCAGCCCGAGAAAACAGGCAGCAAATACCTCTGGCTTAACATCCATCTAGAAATACTTCTCTGTTTGTACACACGTGCACACACTCATCTGCAAAGAGAAGCATCGGCAGATCTTCACAACTGCTGGCAGTTTATTTAACCATGAATTGAGACCAGACAAAAGCCCTGAGTGGAATGGATTCTGCTGAGCAGAGGCCCAGCAGGCAATACTGCAGCAATCTCTGTTAAAATGCTGATCTTTCCACAAAAAAAGCAGCAGCTCAGACCCTGAAGGTTTTATCTAAACTTCGTGGACTTTCGAGACTGCTGATACACCATCATGGTACCTTGGTTTCCACAAAATATTACTTTTGTTGGTGATCAGGCAATTGTAAAACCAGGAAACCAAACTCAATCAAGCAAATTATGTTGTTTGGCAAAGACAGATCTCTTCTGTCATGAGGAAGTTTCATTCTTCACTGTTCATCACAGAAAGGTTCTAATCAAACCAGGAAATCAATAAACATCTATAATTCCTTATCAGAGGAACTACCTTCAAAGAGCAAATTAAAATTAAGATTTAAAGTGTTTGGAATTGAAAAATAAAAACTGCTGTGAACTCTACAGAGCTGCATAGAGCTCAGTTCCTCCAACATCACTATTGCCTCTGAAGAACTTTCTGAGGAAATTAATTATCATTACCAGAAATCATGACAAGAGAACAATTAAACCATACACAGCAGAATTTGATTTGGAGCACTTACAATAAATCCCATTTCATTTCAAAAAGATTTTATTGCTGCGTATTTCTTTTCCTTTTATAGTATTATTTATTATTTCTTTGAAAAAGAACTGTAAAAAAATTATATAGCCATAGGATACATCCATCTCCCAGCAGCAAGGGAACTGAACACAGTCTGACCTGTAGAGTCTGAGCTGAGCTTTAGAGGATCTCCCAAAAATAAAATGAACACCAGGACAGATTCATGCAAGATGCTTTTTGAAAACTCATATGGGGCATTCTGATGCATCAGCAGCAGCAAAGCCTGAAGTCAGTAACAAAGCTGGAAATACATATGGATTGTAAGCAGAAAGCCCTTGGATAAGCTCTGAGCTGTACTTTTTCTCACTCAACTTGTTCATCACCTCACAGAAAAATGGTATTTGGGTCCATAATAACATTACTCAGGTAAGAATCCTTCAACATCACTGAAAACAGAAAAAAGCACCTGTCAGATTTCAGGGATTCCTCAGTGCTGGAATGAGGCTGCCATAAGTGTACATGAACTGACACAATCAGACACAGCTGTCTCTTCTCCTTGCACTCCCTCATCTCTCCAGATTTTTTTCCCTTCATTCTTCCCATAGTGAAATTTCTCCTGCCGGTTTTTGTTGCAGGCAGGGGCTGGGTCCAGAGTGCGGGCAGATCACAGCCCGGGGCTCCCTCCCCCTCCCAGCAGATTGTGAAGTGTTTATGACCTGGCTCTTATGGCTCTAGAGGTGCTGAATGGCCTTTTCCCCCCTCGAGTCTCAGCTCCTGATGGGCAGCTACAGACCAACTTTTAGCGGGTTTGGTCCGTAGTTGTGGATTTTATTGCCCAGTTTGTCTCTTCAGCTCACATTTGTAAGCTCCAGAGTAAATTTTTCCCTGGGTAACACTCTGCAGCTCAAAGAACTCCTCTTGTTTTTATTACATCCTTAGTGATTAAAGGGATATTTAAACCTCACAATGTTCCCTGCTGTGAATATAAAAGCCTAACATCATTTCAGATAGATGTGCTTAGAAAAATAAATTAAAAATTAGCCCTACTATATCGAACAAATGCTTCTAAGTGATTAAGAACATCAGACACCTAAATGATTTAAATATATGGGATGCAATTCCTTGAGAAACCAAGGGATGACACATGGCTTTGTCCAGTCAGAACAGTTAAATACACAAATTTCCCTTGGAAGGAGGACAACAGAGGTGTGCAATGAGTGCATTATACTGCTAATACTGGATTTTATCTACTTAGGCAGAAGTGACTTAGATTTCTCCTCTCTAACTCTGCAAACATCAATGCACTTAATAGATGCCACTCTTAAAAACACAAATTTGGCATTTGTGAGGTAAAACTGTTTTTAAATGACTGCCACTTCACAGCCTGACCTATACCTGCCAAACGTAGATACAAACAATGCAATGTAAATTCAACAGAAATATTCATAAATTCTGCTCAGAAAAGTGCTGGGGAGTGTGCAGGAGGAAATCAAATCACCTTTGGGAGCAAGCCAAGCATTCCTGTGAGCACAGATGGGATGGTTATCAATACTGATGGTTACCAATACTGATGGTTATCAATACTGATGGTTATCAATACTGAGGTCACTGGGTTTGCCACTCTCCAAAACTGCATTTCCTGGTTGAAGTTTCTGCAGGAGCTGCTGCTGGGCTCAGGTTTGGTGAGCTGAGCCTCAGATGGAGGTTTGGACTCACCACCAAGGCCTTCATTTGCAAAGAACTCTGAGAGTGCAGAGAGAACCTGGCACACTTGAAGGCCTTGTGCTCTGCAGGACAGGAGTGGACAAGTTACAACAGCAGCTGGGGGGGCTGGTTTAGATTAGCAGAAACCTGCAGCAAAAATTTGAAATCTAAGTCCATACATGGTCCCCCAGTATGTCCTTCTGACTTTTGTGTTTTGTATTTCCTCTCCAAGATGGAACGACTCCTTCTCTTCCCTTTGCACCATAATCTGAAGAAGCTGTCGGGAATTGCTGAATTCTGGAATTCTTCACCCCAATTCCAGATTTTCCCCTAAGAGAAGATCACTTCAACTTTTGTTTTGAACAGTGAAGTTCAGCCATATCCACCAATAAAAATATGGTAATATTAAGGAGGTTCCCTTACAGAGGTGATTTCTAGGGTTTTCTGCACTAGGTGTGATTTCATTTCCTCGTTGAAAATATAACCATAAATATAACCAGAGGGTACTATTTGAAAATAGCACATAGCTGAGCAGGAAAGTGGCAGGGACTCTTTCTGGGAGCCTGCTGAAAAACAAACTGGCAAAACCACAAGTAATTCTTATCACCTCATTATCAAAGCTACTGGTGAACTGGAGGGAGACTGGATGAGGTGAACACCAGAAGAGATTAGAGGAGCTGGTTAAGGAAAGCTTCCATGATTGATGGCCCTGTTCACAAAGAAGAAATGAACATGTCTGCAGGGTGTAAACATACAGATGACAGAGGAAATAATATTCTACAAAGGGATATAATTATCTTCATTAGTTGGGATGAAAATGAGAGAGAAGCAATTTGACTATCCAGGAAAAAACACTGTGGCTGTGCAAGCCTGTTCTCAGAGGAACAGACAAAGTCCTTCCTGTATTAGGATCTTAATGGCTTTTTGCACACACCAGTGCCATTGCAGAGAACAATTCTGCCTTCATGTGAGCAGTAAAGAAGGCTCTGGTGGATCTGCTCCTCTCTTATTCCTACAATTCCTCAAATGAGCACTAAATGCAGTCAGGGGCCATGTGAAGAATGGAGGTTCTGCTGGCACAGGAAGAGGACAGAACCCAGGCTCACTGACACACTCTGGGTTACAGCACTACACATCTCCCGTATCTCTACACATCATAAGTCACAAAAGAGCAGCTATCAGCTCCCAAGGGAGGTGTGACTGCAATAGAAACACCACTGACCTTGGGAGAGCACTCCTCTTTTGCACTCCAGGTCACAACGAGGGGACAGGTGACAAGTTATGGAGCCACTGGGTTACATTTCCCACAAAGTGCCTTTGGGTGACAGTGAAGATACACAAAAGCCACCAGCCACTGTGTGAGAGCTGACAAAAGACTGATCCAGGGATGAGAGAAACATTTTCTCTGCAATTCTGAAGCATAAAGTTTATGAGCTGCTCTCTGGGCCTTCAGAGGGCTTCAAACAGCCCTCAAGGGAGACAAAAGAACTTCAGGTTACACATCCGTACCCACTCTGTTCCTTTAACTCCTGCACAGTGTTCTTGGCTCACCAAGTCATTTTCTGTGTTCTAACAAACTCCTGCCACAGGCAGCTCCTCCCTTTTTCCATCACAACTTTCTTTTCTATCCCTTGATAACCAAGAACAGGCCAGAAACAGAACATTCCCTGTGCTGACAAGCCCTTTCCTTTGAGGAATCCAACCTAGGGCTGTTCTTGCAACAAACTGGGATGGACAATACCTCCCTCTCTTCTGTTTCAGCCCCTAATGTTCACAGAAGTGCCAGATTCAGCTCTGAAGTCCTTTTTACCAGAACTGACATAGCTCTGGTTGAGGCAGTGGGTATTTCTCATGGATTCTGGAGAGGAGTGTGTCCATCTTTGTCCAATAAGGTCAACCTCGAGACTGACTTCCCACGCTTCAAAACCTGGGTTATGGTCTCTGATTAGCGGAAATGCAGCAAACCCATCAACCCATTGTTTAAAGATGGCTTTAACCTTGCAGAGAAGTAAAACTCACATAGCAACAGTTATTTAGGAACAGAACTTGTCAGGTTCTGGTTTAGCACTTACTGCCTGAGTTTTTTCTTGCCTGAAGACAAATGAAAATATTCCTGCAGAAATACAGATCTTGTTCAATTTGCACCAGGATCAGTCAGAATAAAGGAAATCATCACTGTTACCTGCATGCCCTCCTGACCAGCTTTGGCTTCTGCAGTGCAGCCATCTTCACTGATTTTGTGACCCAAGGAGTTCCAAACTGCTTCTGTGCCACATCCTCATCAGTCAGTTCTGTCTGGCATTAGGTGACACAGTGCCAACAAATCTGCAGTGGGATTATCACCATCATTAAAAGGTTTTCTGACAAGCCTGGCCTCACAACTTGTTTGCCATCCCCAAAGTTAAAACTGAAGCCTGCATCTTATTCAGCAACATACCAAGGGCATTCAAGCCTCAGTCTGTTCCTGCTTGCAGAGATAAAAGTTGCATTAATGGATGAAGATAATGTGGGAGACAGTTATTCTTGAGCAAACTCTGCCCAAGCCAGTCCTGGGTTTCCTGACAGCAGTTCTGCCCCAGCTTTTCCAGAAGGTTGCCTTCAGAAATGGAATTAGGCCCTTAAGAAAGCTGTCATTTAAATGCATTTACCAAACAGAGGACATCTTAAACCTCAATGTACTTATGCTCTCATTCCATGTTTAGCCAAACAGTGTTAGAGTTTTTCTTCAGCAAAAATAAAAGCAGCAGAATCAACCCTCCCCAATTCCAACATCATTCTCCAGCAGGCAAAATGCTAAATCCACACCAGTGTTTTGGCAGTGAGGAAATATTCCCAAAACAACAGTATCACAGCAGTAATGTCTTCTGCTCTGGAAATGTGTTACCTTGATGTTTATATAGCCACAGGAGACCATTCAACAATGGCAATGTGTTAATTCCATTGACATTATCGCTCAAATTCAGTCACAGGGGCTGGCGAATTCTTTTTTTTACATGGCTCTTTCATCTAAAAGAGAATAAAGCAGGACATAATGGATGGTTAGTAACATATTGTTAAATGGTTACAGGACACAGGAAATTTCAGCTGGGGAACGGGAAAAACTGAAAAATCCAAGTAAGTCTTAATTAAAACAGAGACTTGGTTTTGCTGCACTCACTGTGCCAATTTCTCAGCATTCAGACTTAAGGATTCTCCAAAAACACTGAGCATGTTCTACTCTTACATGAGCAGACAGTTTTTAGTCCTCTCCAGAACTCTGCTCATGGGAAGCTCTGAGTTACTTGGAGTTATTCACCATCACAAAAACCCAGGTAACTTTTTGTGTTGCTCTCATTTAACTTAATTATGGGAGTGGTTCCTAGTGGATGCTCACATTCAATCAATCACTCAAGATGAAAAACCCTGTAGTTTTACCCTAAATTGGCTAGAAGATAAAATTATAAACAATTTATGACCTATAAAAATGTCCTAGCTGCAAATTCAGTGGCCATTAAGGGGAGGGGGGACAGTTTTGTACGAGTAGTTTCTATTTAACAGAGACAGAAAATGGAAGACAAACTGAAAATCTCACCAGCTAGTGGGAAAGCTCTGAGGCAAAACTGAGTTCTTTTGACTTATGATTTAACCAATAAATCAATGGTGTTATAATGAAATAGATACAGAACCCAGGAAGAATGAGCCAGCTTCAAGTCCATCTTATTCCAAACCTATCACCAGTTCTGCTGCTACTGTTCTCAGAGCCACCAGGATTTCCTTGCTGGAGCAATACCAGCCACTGGGGGAGAAAAGCTGCTAAAGAAAATGATATTCCTAATAAACACTGCCTCAGGGATCACAAGAAGGTGTTGCTAAACAGAACTTACATCAGTTGTTCTGCAGAGTTCCTCTATATGCCATAGCCACAGTAATTTCAGGGAGAAGTAATTAGGGCTGAATTTTTTACCAGCAGAGATATTTACACCTTTCCTTGGCCTTTTGCATTTTTCTGTGGTTAACTGTGAACTTTTGAGTTTGCACATAGTAAAGAAGTCAAGTCTGTTTATTTTAAAGCAGCTAATTTCCATGGAAACTTTAGCTGTAGAAATACTTTATGTCACTGAAGAAACTGTACACATCATAGGCCTAGGGTGACACACAACCTGAGGCTGCTCTTTGCTGTCTTCACTGAAATTAAGAGGAGCTAATTTATGTTTTGGTACCTTGCTGAATCAGGCACATCTTTAAGAAGAAAGATTGTCCTCCTCCTCTTTCCCTCTTCACTTGGAAATAACATTTCCACATTTTCATATTCTTTCCAGGTACTTTTCCACAGGTGTTGATGGTACCAGGTAACAGACACTGCTGTTGTAACTGAAACACCACCACACCCCCAGCCTGGACATTTCTGGACACATCCTGGGTATTTCTGAGTTTCACTGACATTGCAACACGTTCACCTCATTAAAAAATAAAATGCAGCAGGAGTTTTTAATTTAAGCACGGATATTTACTCTCACACTGGAATCAAATTCTCTGTTATCTAAACGTGAAGGCCCCAGTTTGGAGGGTGACACCTGCAGAGCAGCAGCTGAATTAATGCAGAGTTGTTAAGGCCCTTGTGTCTGGCTCTCAACAGCTGCCAATACACGTCCAGAGGCTCAGCCAGGCCAGGCAGCTGCACTGGGACATCTCCTGTGGCAAGGGGGAGGCAGTGCAAGACATGGAGGGATTAAAACAGCCCCCAGGCTTTCTAGCAATCCTGCACTGCTTCCTCATCCTTCTTACACTGAGGAAAACAGCTCTACTAACAACTCCCAAGGAGAAGTACAGGCCTGGTAAAATGTGGCACTGTAGGAGAATCCTTGTGCAGGTCACTGGAAAATCCATTTCCGAGGCAGTGAAAGGTGTCCCGGTGCCTCCTGGCTCGTGCCAGTGAGTGCCCTTGGCTCCTCTGGCTGCTGCAGAAGCACCCACATCTGCCCTGCCCCATGAAAACGTGAGCCCTGCCTGGACACCAGCAGCTGCTTCTGGCAGAATCCAAAGGCTTCCTCAGCTTGCAATGCAATGGGATCACAGACCAGGTCATCAACGTCCTCTGCATTTCCCTCTGCTGAAATCCTTTACAATGTGCAATCCCAAGCTGTTATTACGTTCCAAGCCAGCCAAACTGAAAAATCACCTTGTACCACTGCTGCTTGCTGTGAGGAAACACGTCAGGCTCTTTGTTTTGCTCCCAGGAAAGCCCATTTACTTATTAAGTGTAGGAAGCATTTCCAGCAGGGTGTCTATGGGGAGAGCCATGACAGAAGTTATTTGTTTGAACTTGTGCTGTTTACTTGAGGGCACAGCATTGCAAATTGATGTTGTAAGCTCAGAACTTCCACTATGAATTTCTAAAGTTGATTTTATTTTCCCTAACCCACTCAAACCTAATGGAGATCGAAATTATAGCCAAGACATTCCTAAGTGAGGAATTTCTAAATTCAAACTGCTTTCTGACATCCACACAGCATGGTGAGTTTCTTGGTGAGTATGTTGGCTCAATTAACAAGTTAAGCAATTCTTTGAGCATCTAGTGCCATCTTTTAAGGAGAAAATTATCACTGCAATCTTATTGAAAGAGCTGCATTTTATATATATCCATGCATTTAGAAGAGAAAATGTAACTCTTCATACACATTAGGGTGTAATTTAATGTAACTCTTCATACACATTAGGGTGTAATTTAAGGAAACAAAATCTCTGGTGTGACTTAAATTACAAGGAATCAAAGAACTCTTCTGAGTATGAAGCTTTTCTGCTCATACAACATCCTTTACTAATTATTACTGAACAGTATGTGTTCAGTGCTATATTAGATCATAGTTCATGCAAAGTATAGTGCAGATAAAAAACTGAGTTGCAGATTATTCCTTGTGCACAGCCCTCTGTATCTGTCAGACACCTCAGAGGAGCAAAATGAAAGGAATGTGAATATAGAGGCAGGTTCTTAGGCTAACTGTGGATATATGTAATAATTCAGCATTCTCACAGGAAGCACTGTTCCTGAAATACCTTTGCCCTGGTACACGGCCTTTCACTTGTAGTTATTATATCTCTCAGCTAAAACTAAATGAATACCATTCCAATGTGGTTCTCATATGCTTATACCATATATGAACTTGGTTTATGTTCCATTTATACTGGAATTCACTGTTGTCTGCAAGGTCTCTGAAAGAGATGGGAGAGAAAAAATAGGCTGAGAAATAAAACTTGAGAGGGGGATATCTATGTCTAATCTGAGAGCAAAGACTACTTTTTACCATATATGTTGACTTGGCTTTACATAGGCAGTTTCCTTCAGTAAGACAATGCACTTAGAGAGACATTGCAGAGTGCTCCTCCCACTGGGATTATATAAAGGAATGTTTTTCCACCAGCTACAGACACAACCATTTAATTGCGCAGATAAATCTTACACGCAGGCAGAAGTGTGATTTTACTTCTCCCCTTGGGAGAAGTGATTTGGTTTTTCTGATTCTGCAGTCAGTGCATGGCCTCAGCTCCACATCCCCGCTCCCCTTCCCGAGCTGCCAGATGGCTGCAGGACCTGATCTCACCTCGGGGCTGCTCCAGATAACAGAGACTGTCTTACAAGATTTTATCCAGGCTTGAACACTATGTTTTTCTTTCCCTCTCATACACATTTTTATCCCTGATTAGAACTTGACTTGAACAGAACTACCTCGAGTTGTGTGTTTGTCACTGGCTCAGCTATGCCAGCACAAGTCCCATGCCACTGCCATGAGCCAGGGCATTAATTGGGGTTCACACTGATGAAGCTGAACACGTAATTTGAGCCCTTTCACACAAGACTGACTGTCAGGAGATACCCAAGACACCCCAGTGCTGCACATCATGAAAATGGAAACACCCAGGGGGCTTCCTATGGGGGAATTAAGGAGAAAAAAAGGGAAAAACAGTCATGGGACAGATTTTGTGCGTAAAGCGAGTATACAGTGGATCTGTTTTCCTGCCAAGTATCAATATTAATGGTGACAAAGCAAGCTCTTGTTTTTGTTACCGTGGCCAGGGACACAGTCCTGTAACAGCCCATGAGGATTCTCATTCCCTCTGCCTCCAGTCAGACCATACATTATGCAAAGGACATATGGTACAGTAGCAGAAAGCCCTTGGAACTCAGTGGGGTCAAAACCAGCAATGCACTGCAGTCTCAGCAGTTTCAAGATAAATCCTGGACATCCATTTAGGGTGGGGGTTGCTCTCCCTCCCCTTTTTTCCCCTCCCTTCCCTCCTCTGTCCTAGGGCCCCCTCTAGTGCTCCTGGAGCAGGCAGTGTGGCTGCCAGGGGAGTGGGACAGCCCCAGGCACAGCCCCAGCCAGCAGACACCTGCACAAAGCTCCTGCTGAGGCCACTGAGCCCAAAGACAGCTTTGAGGGCTGGACCAGAGGCTCTGGAGTTGGCTAAACAAGCACTTGCTGATGGGTGTCATCATCACAGATGCATTAAACCAACAGCAGCAGGAAAAATATGTCTACCCAGGGAGATGCACCTTTTATCTCTGCTGATTACCTGGGATTCTGTAGGCATTAATGTGAAAGAGCCATTTGAGTGAAGGTAAATCATCCTCCAGAAGCCAACAAACCCAGATGTTTGCCCTCTGCAATCCTACCTGTTCCACCATGCCCTGCAAGGACAGCTGAGTCCCACAAAGGCATAACTTGGGCTAGTTCAGCCTGTGGTTACCTAACCCTGAGGTTACTCTAAAACCCATAAACAACATCACAATTTAGCATTAGTGGATCCCTGGTCATTAACTGGAAGGGAAACATGACAATTAACACTCAGCCTACATTCAACCTCTTACCATCATCTTCAAATGCAAGAGCAAAGCCTCTTCCTCCCAGCTTTCCATGACTAAGAGGCCACAGAATTTATGTCTGCTGTGCTTTTTTTTTTTTTTTTCATGTGCATCTCAACTCATTTACCTGTCACCCAGAGCCCTAAAATATGGAAGCACCTGCAGGAGCAGAAATGAGCTGTACTCAGTGTGTAACTGTACACACAGGCTACACCACAGATGCTTCACCCTCGCTGGAATCTCCAATTCAATGCTGTGCTTTTTGCAGTGCTGCCATCCCACCCTCAGTGGTAAGACTTTGTCTGTTCTCACCTGGCCTCTCTGTTTCCTTCAGACCATTTTGTCTCCCATCAGCTTCAGTTGCTGTTGTGCCTTCCTCATCTTTTCCTGGTCCCTTTCTCCCTGACCATATGGTGTTTATTTTGGCTGCAAAAGACATTAATTTCATTATTCATGAGAAATCTCACTCCAATTAAGAAAAAAAAAACAACCAAGAGACAACAACTGACAAACCCTAGCACATAATAAAATTAAGGAGGTACTTGGTATCTTCCTTGATCTGCTATTTTGGTTGTGGAAGGAAACATTATTAGCTTTTGAAAAAAATGCTACAGCATTTGTCAGACAGTGGGCAGAAGCCACTAATGACAGCTGTGCTCAACAAAATTAATTCTTAGTAAAACACTAGCTCTTGCCTGAGAGAGATGAATTCTCAATGGTCTTAACTACACATGGATTACATAATCCCTGTGCCAGGAAATGAAATTGCAAACAGCCAAACCCCAGTACTATATATCTTAAAAATACTTCCACCTTAACAGTGAAAAACATCTGTGTGCAAAGACAGTGCCCAGTAACAGCACAGAAAGGATATCAACTCTCCACAGATTATTCTCCACAGCCAATTCAAAATAATTCCTTTTTCCATCTCCTTTGGAACAAAAATGGTTTTTCTATTTGCCTGAAAGTCTTAACAGTCTGGCTTTTCAGTAGCCAAAAAGGACTTGGTTCTTAATCAATTACTGTCAAGGGAAAAGAAAAAAAAAACAAAGGGAGCAAGCCTCACCCCACTTGGTCACAGACCTCACCTTTTTTAAATCAAAACCAACATCCTCCAGCAGCTGCCATTTATTTGTGTGGCACATCAGAAAGACACCTGGGAGCAGAAACTCCACAAGCAATGGTTACCCAGTAAACCCTGAATGCAGATGTAGTGTTTACATTTCATCTGCAGCTTGGTGAGTTGGATCTTGCCTAAGCTTGAATATCAAGCTCTTAGCACCAGGATTAGACCAAAATAAAAGAATCAACTTCAAGTCATGGCTAACTGCAGTTTTACTACAATACTTTTTCTGGATAATTCCACAGGATGACATGGCCAAGCTTCACGAGATGCGTTACTGAGTGAATACCTCTGTTTGTCAGGATTTGAAGTTCTTGCTCCGAGTACCTTTAGGGATGGTTCTTCAGATAAAAATCCTTATCTCTGAGCATCCAGGGACCTTGGCACCCTCACTGCAGAATGTGGCTCCTTCAACTGAAGAACTACATCAGCTGTACTTACAGAGAGGAGATTTCACACATGGGGAAGAAGAAAGGCTCCTTCAGTGCAGCAGTAACACCCTGGTGGAAGAAGGCTCACAGCTGAGAACCCATGGTATTTAGTTAACAGCAGAAGGGCAGGACTGGAGGGAGGTGGCCTGTATAGTTCAGTCTCAGTAATTTCTTCAGCTTGAGAAAAAGTCCTTGAGCTACTCAAGAGCATAAAGGGAATAAAAAAAATTCATAGATTTAAAAAAAAAAAAAGAAAAACCAGGTAAGAGAATTCAGTATAGGACTAAATAAGTCGTACAGTTGAGTAGTTTGAAGGTTTAAATGAGTTTATAGCAGATCAGCAAATGCAGCTCTTGTTGCTGGCAGGAACATGTGTATGTACTACCTTACTGTTCTAGCTTTTCTAAACCAGCAAAATTTTAAATCCTTCTCAAAAAGCAGGACTAGAATTCAAAAGAAAGCTCGAGACCAGCATTTTAGGAAGTCTGGAAGAAAAACAAAAATCCAGGCATCCTAATGCCAAGGAATCCTTAAGAATATTAAAGGAAAACCAACAATTTCCAGTGATCACATTCAATGAGAGAATCAAATGCTTTATACATCAAACCCAATCTAAAGTGTGTATCTAAAAATTTAAATGTGATCTTTAAGTTAGCAATACAATTAAGAATACACATTAGCCAAACAGTCTGTGTATTCCATTTGGGTGAAAAAGCCCCTTTCAGAACTACACCCTCCCCTTTCAATTTTTCACAAACAGCTGATTTATTTCATTCTGTGCTTTCTTCTAAAAAAGCTGAACATCAGCATATCCTGCTTACCTGAACCTTCCTCAGCCTTTTACCTGTCAGTGACCACACAGTATGCTGCACACTGCATTCACAACAACCTACAGCAAATCAGAGTAAACACTGAAAACATTTTACTATTGAAAACACTTGTTTGCTTTTACCATCAGCTGCCTCATCCTTTCTACATCAACTGCACCCACCTCACCTGTCACTTGTAGTAAGTGAACAAGTTACACAAACAGTTGCTAACACATCCAAAATGGATATGCTCACTTCCTTGTAAAACACATTTTCTTCAAAACAAAACTCCCAGAACTTGAGAACAACCTTGCAATACAAAGTTTGCTGCAGTTTCTTTTTATCCCCAGTCCATTTATGATTCTTACCAATTAGATCAATCACTGTAATAATGGATCAAGTGCAAATTTGTACAGACAAATATTCTGCGTAATCCTGTTCCCCATGTGGTGTCTCCTCCCTTATGTTGCTCATCAGCTTTCAAAGACACAAAGATGGGTGAAAAAGAATTCTCAGTGGGGAACTGAACCCATTGCAGGCAACTTTGGCAACACTGGGTTCTGGGTCACACACACCAAACCCACCCCAAGAGCTCTGGCAGTCCTCAGAAATAAAGGGGCTCCCATCAAGTCCCCCCAACCCCTTTTTGTGATCCAGAAAGTAAAAAGAAAGAGGAGCAGTGCTCTTTCCAGAACCACGGCACCTTGTGCCCTCTCAAACAAACAGAGACAACACTGCATTTCAACTTTATTAGAAAAGAAACCCAAAAGTTTATACAAAGCTCTGCATTTTACAGAAAACCAACCCCCCAAACACAAAGAAATCCGACATTGCAAGCTGTATGCATTTTCTGTTTTCATATACAGACATATATATATGTACATACACATATATATATGTGTGTGGGCGCACACGGGTGTATATATAGTGTGTGACGTATTTTTTTTTTTTGCATGGTTTGCATTCATTATTTTACAAAGTTAACATTCAGTAGAAAAAAAAAAAAAAAGGATTTTTGTTACCATTATTTTCTCATATAAATAACTGTGAGCAGTCCCTCTGCAGATAGATAAAAAACACCTTTTCGTGTCATTCTGTAAAAAACAGACATTACTGAAATGGTACTGAAATCTTTCAAGATTTTTTTTCAATACCACCATAAAAATATCATCTAGCCCCCAATTCAAAATGCTTGTCCAAGGCATTAGAAGAGAAAGGACTGTAAGACAATTCTGGAAAGATCAGTTCTTTAAGCCAACATTCAGGTAGATAAATTTTGCTGGACCTCATACATTGGTGAAATGAGCACAAACAGGAGACCACCCTCTCCGTCTGCCTGGAAAAGCTGGTTCTTTTGTCTGTTTGAAAGAGTCAAATTCCAGCAAAGCACCCAGCAGTGTGAAGGAGCTGACAGACTCTCAGCTCACCCTCCTTGCCCTATGACAAAGCCACAGACTTTCTCGATGCAATTAAAATCTCTACCAGCTCAGCAAATTTTTCCTACTCCATTCACCTTAAAAGGAGCTGTTGGATTAATCATGGCATGGTTAGACAGACATCAAGTCGCTGAATTACTGGGAGAAAAACTTAGCTAGAGAGGGAAAATACAAGACAACTAAAAGGAAGAAAACACTACAGAAAAGAGTAACTCCCAAGGCTCTGGTTTGGAGAAGCAGGAACAGTAGAGAGATATGAACTGCAGCTCAAAACATCCTTGTGTTTACTGAAGTTCCTGGTGACAGCGTGATCCAGATTAACCAACTGCCTGGTAAACAATCAATCATTTCATTCCTTCTGTCAAGCACCACGGTGGGGAGAATGGCGAAGAGTCTGAAGGCAATACAAGTGGTTGTGGTGATAACAAAGGTAATGAAAGTGAAGAACACAATGATGCCAATTAAATGGAGTAATGCCAATGAAGATGTTTCAACTTCCAGAGATGCTGGCAACAAGAAGAATGGTTATGTGGTTGGTGTTGATGATGGCCAGAATTCATTCATATGTCCATGTAGTCATCATCTTCATCAGTATCACTTTCCAGTGAGGACTCCTGGCTTGAGGTCTCTAAGATTTCCAAAGCTGGCTGACAAAGGCTCTCCTTCTTTACATTCGCTGCAGACTGAGCAGACAAAATAGCAGACTGATCCCAAAAAGAGAGAGAGAGAATATATTGCTAAATAGTCAGGATAAACCCATGATCACAGGGACAAAAGCCCACTGGTTGCTATTCCTTCACATTCAGTAACTGTCTTGTGCTGATAAAAGATGTCATCCTAATGTAAAACAACATAACATTTACTAGCAGGCTTCCCCACAGTTAATGTTCTGGTAGCTTCCACTAATCTAAGAACTGCAATGGCTGCAGCACTAGGTCACTCAGCCATTTTTGTCATTTTTTCCAAATCCCTCAGAAAAGGGATAGGGACTAGAATAGCTCTGATTTCACCCACAGCCAGGACTTCACCAGTCCTTTAAGAACTGGCTCCTGCTGGTAACAGCTCGCACCTCCTGCCACTACTTCTCTACCTCCAGTTATGAACTGGGGACATGAACTGTTGCTTCTTTCATACAAGTATTTTATTGAGGGGAGAATTAAGATAAAAAAAAATAATCTAAAAAATTACTGTTTCCCTTTTATTACCTTTAATTTTTGCTTGGTCTCTTCTGAAATGCTGCCCTTTGGAGAAAGGAGGGTGGGAGTGGGTGGAGTGACAGTGATCTCAGGTGGAAATTTGGTGACAGATGAAGGTATGAAAAGCTTTGGCATGTTGGGCAGAATGCGAGTTTTTACTCGGGTGCCATCTGTCTTGTTCTGCTGACTTCCCAAAGTCTGTGAACTGGAGCTGAGTTCAGGCTTGGAACTGGAGGCTAAACAGAAACAGCAAGGAAAAAATATGTTAGGAAGTTATCTAGGATTTCAGATGTCAAAGAAGACGGAAGAGCTCATTGTTAGACGTAAGGCTGGCTCTTTCTTTAAGACTTGCAATAACCAAAGCTTAGAACCAGAAAAAAAATTGTATAATGACAACTGGAAACCAGCAGTAATTCAAAAATATCTTACTGGATGGTAGAAACTCAACCTGACCAAGCACAAGTGGTAGTGTAGCACTGGCCATCTACATCTACTACAAACACCATCTTCCCACTTGTGCCAGATGAAATCATCTTTGCATTCTCTGTCTCTCCATTCTGCAACAAACAAACCTCTTCAGCTTTACTTAGGAGTCTTCATTTCTTCCACCACAGCGTTGTCTCTTTAATTACTGAGAGAGCAACTCCCCAACAATTGAGAGAAAAATATATGGTAACACTTGTCAGAATTTCCCCCTGACTCTGTTCAAATCCTGCCATAAACCCCTCCTTGGTGTGCTCATGGCTCCCACACTAGTTAGCAGCATTTCCACATCCTTCCCAAGTGTCTCAGCCTGGGGCCTCTACTCTTTCTCAGAGTGATTATTGATTACATCTCATAAGAAGGATCCAGCCCTTCCCTAGGTACTATCACATTACAAAATTATTTATACACAATAATAACCAGTAGATGACAATGTTCTGATGTTAAAAGCGGAATATTTGTTAAAAGAGATTTCTTACTAATAATGCTGCTTCACATGGAGCCAAAATTGTTTTTTAGAAGCTCCATAAATGGAAACACCAGAGCCTTCCTCACTCTGGTAATAACGACAGGGGCTCATACACGTTTTTTCAGATTCAGCATTGTCAAATCTGTCTCTGGCAGATATTGGGAACCAACATGGCCACTTACACACAGCAAAATAAAATGCCAGTTTCCTAATGCTATCCTGAGAAACAGGCAGCAGTACAGCAAACTACTAAGGGATGTAAAATTGGATTGCATGTTTTCAACAGCACACAGGAATGTAAGAGCTGCCACAACAGATGAGGCATGGCTTTCCATCAAGGTCAGTGACCCATCTCCATGGGCAGCCAATCCTTCCAGACAGTAATCAGACACAGGATAATCTGCCTCTCACAAAGAAGGAAAAACAAGATACCCCAAACATGAATATCTAGACTATGCTTGCCTGCAATACCAGGTTTTACATTTTTTTTCAATTAAAACACCAACTTCTTCTCTTGGGAAGAGGGCAGAGGAGGGATAGAACACATAAACTGCTGTAATGCTGGTTTTTATGTTTACTCAGACTGAGTCAGTTTTGTGAAAAACCATTTCCTTCTGCTAAATATCGCAATAGTGTAATCCAAAGTGTTACCATACTGCCCCATGTAAGACTTCAATTAAAAGAAAAATTCTGCTTTAAAGGATGCACAAACTATATTGCATGAAAGCTGGTACTGGAGGTTTTTTATTTGACGTTGCTGCCATGGTATTTAGCATGCCAGACATGCAGCAAACAGAATCACCACTAAGGGATGACAGGGCTCCTGCCCAGGAAGCTTGGGCACTGCAGGAACACATCTAAACTCGGGAATACTTGACTGGAAGGCAGGCAGAGAAAGTGAGGAATATCAATCCCAACTGTCCAACCAATCAGTGCCTGCAGACTCACAGCTCACCCCATTTCAGAATTCTCTGAAGCACAGGAAGCTCCTACCTGGGGTACAAACATGTCCCGAATTTGTGCTGGGCACGGGCTCCACTTGCCAGCAAACAGGCTCTGGCGATGGTGCGACAGTAGCCATTTTCATCTGCTGACAAAGCCGTGACTCCTGCTGCTGAAATCCAAGCCCCTCCAAAGGCACTTCAAGCTCTTCTTCCTCTTTAGTAATGAAATATAATTCACAGATTAAGAGACATCCTGATCTCTCTCCTAAGCCTCAATCCTTTTGCTGTCTAACCAACAGGTAGAAAAATCCTTTTAACCCTTGCTCTATGTCTAAACCGTAACATGAGCGAGTGAAATTAAATATTGGCAAGTCAAGATGGCAAAAGCAACTTTTTCATACTCGGTGCCATCAATTCAAACTCTTAAAAAAAGGTAAATGTCATTTAAAAAGCGAAGGAAAAAAAATTTGAATCTGGCATTTTGTCATCTCTGCACATCTGCAAAAACACAAGAGAGCTGAGCATTTCCTTTGGAGCTGGGAGGGCTGGGAGGAAAATCTGCCACGTGCAGAGCAAAATCCATCACCCTTAATGAAGGGCCTGCTGTGATCCATGGGTCCCTCTCTGATCCCCAGGCACAGGTACCTGCTGCACTGAGCACAGCTCACTGCTAAGGGAGACTCATCACTGTGAATGTTGAATAACAGGGCCAAATCCATTTCTTGTGAAACCAGTATCAAGTGACACTCAATGCCCACTCTTCACTGACATGTCCACTGTACCTCTCTAGACATATTAGCCTGAAATTCCCACCTTTTGCTAGTCCAGAACCTGGATGTTTATAACTCAGCATCCATGTGTGTGTACAGTCTTGTTATCACGCAGCAGCTGTACCTGCCTTTCGATTAATGCAACGTCAAACCAGCTTTCTTCCACCCTGAGCTGCATGTTGTACTTAACAGGAGTCATTTTCAGTCAACTATTGAGAGCTGTCAGGGCCCTTTCAAGCAAACAAACAAGCTCTTACTCTTAAAAATGATGAGATTTTTTAAAAACAAAGGGCTGCCTAGTCTAATTTGAGTCACCTCATATTTCCACAGGCTAAGGTGTGCACAGGCAGCTACCATGGACCAGCACATGCAGTGGATATTCAGAGTCTCACTTGCTCTAAAATTCTTTGTATGTCAATGCTCTAAATTAATTTGGGATTTTGACCATGCAATGTCTTAAAAAGGAATACATATTTTAACTTTTCCTCATTGGAAAACTGCTCCCACCCCCTCAAGTGTTGAAAACACTTCTCCATCTCCACCAATATAGAGAAGATCTTGGAATTTACCATGGTAATATTCTCCTGTACAAGAGTTCCCCTTGCAGAAACTGTTTCAGAAAACATCACAGCTTAACAGTCTGATCTACGCAGTTTGAAAGATGCAACTTTTTTACAGTTATCATTTCTATGGTTCTTGTATGAAAAAAGCTCAGGAAAGCAGGCTGTTCTTTCATCCACTAATTTTCATAGGTAAAAAAAAAGCCCCATCATCTAGACTTGTAGCTAAAATCTCATATAAGCCTTAGGATAAATGAGATTGCTCATAGGAAAGTGTCCAATAGCTCCCAAAAAGGAAAGGTCATCCACTACAGCACAGTTCACAGGCAGCTCCTGTTCTGAGATGTTCCACTCACTATCAAGCACAAAATGGAACAGTCTAATGCAGATGAATGTAGTCCTCATTCTCAGCACTTTCTTGCATATTTCTCTCTGGATACTTCAAAATACAGCACTGGAATAGGAAAATAATTCTTGCATCTGTACATGTATTAATAGACCAAATCAGCTGAGAAACACCGCAGAAGGAAGTGCTTAAGTGTAGGAATCTTGAGTAGGAAAATCCCAAAGCATTGTTTCCCTTGTGAAGAAGCAGAGGACAGCAGAAGGATGCCAGCAGCTCCCAGGGGATTTAACCCCATGCTGCCAAAGGAGCCCCAGGCCAGCACATCCATCCCATGCCACTGACATCCCAGTTCCCATCCCAGTTCCCATCCCATCCCACACTGACACAGCTACAAGACACCTGAGCAATGACACCAGCCAACATTGCAACTGCATCTGAAGAAAAGCAATGTGAAAATGATGATGATTTCATATTACTCCACAAGACAGAGGAGAAGTCAACTCATTCTTAACTCCAGCTCTCCAGAATCACCCTCTAAAGCAGCCAGGGTAAGTACTAACACAATCTTTCTTATTCACTTATTAACCCAGAATACAAACCAGTAATTAACTTAGCAGGTACAAAACTATATACAAATAAACTGCAAATCCTGCAGCCTCAACAATACTGCTAACTGAGAGCAGTTTTGTATCTACTCTACTCCTTAACTATATTAGGGACTTGTTAGTTCACAATACAGAATAAGAGCTCTGATTTGCATTATTATTTAATGACAAAACTCTACTTCTTATGCTGATTATAATATTTGTTTAATTATACAAAATATCATTGCTTAAACTGATTTGCTGTACTTTATTTTAACTAAATTATGGCCCACTGACAAAAGCTCTTTTGAGCAGCCTAATTCTAGGAAGATGCTACAAAACTGGTATCAGTCTATGTTCTCAAGAGCAATCAGCATCCTCATATACATCTCCATCTTCCAGAATGTATTTTTTCAAGTTTTGAAGATGCAGTTTTACAGTGCAGTCAAATTAGATTTAAATTTGAATAAAATATCTGACAACAATTTTTTAATGTAGAAGTGAATGGAAATGAAAGGGCAGGAGTCTGGCATGCTGTGTATTTCTATCACTGCACTTCTGGAAACAATATTTGTTAATATTCTATTAGAATGTGCATTTCAGTACAATAGAAATCAAGAACCACTGTCTGTTAATCAAGTCCTTGCTGTCAGAGATGTTCAATACAGTCACAGAATTCTATTCCCTGACTGGGTCATACACTTCATTCCTTCAGGACTGTGCAATTTTAATTTTTTTAAAAATTTAAATAGAAACAATGCCACTCAACTGACCAAGTTAAAAATAAAGTTAATACACAAAATATTTTTAGACTTCTTGAAAACAATAAGAATTGCTTGTTTCGATGTACATATCATAATTTAGACTTTAATATATTGCATAGATATTTGTTCTTTTTTCATTACAGACAAAAAGGTCAAAACAAGGAAGGACAATCAAGAAGAGATAGACAGTTGGATCTCCTCATTATTTGTCTAAAACGGATTTCTGAAGAGAATATTTTAATATTTGTTTTGAGGAAGATGCTGCTAAAGCCCTGAACATAATGTCCTAGTTCTTCTAATAAAAACTTTCCCCAGGGAGGTGAAGACTCCACTAACTCGTGAGCCACAATATTCTGCACAAGTGCAAGAACACCAGATTCTAAGTGCAGCACATTCTGAAGGTGCTCAGAAGCTCAGCTTTAATATCAGTTAATAAATCTTTTGGTATTACCCAGTACTTGTACTGGCTTGACAGGTTTTCGAACATTAGCTCTACAAACCCAGTTTAAAATCAAACCAGATTCTGAAGATATAATATGCAAGAGCCACTTGTCCCCAGGCTGAGGATGGGGCAGGTACTGTACTCTGGAGACCCATTTAGCACTCTCACAACACAACACACACAAATTAAGCACACAGAGAAAAGCACAGATTTGCAATGCACGTCACTATTGATACTGAAAAGTTCCTCTCCAATCGAGCTCAATTACAAGTATTTTTTTTTAGCCTTCCCTTTCCCAACGACTGCCTAAATCCACATAAAATAGTACACGACATAGAAAGAGGGACATCATACCTTTCAACATCTCCCTGCTTTAGTGAGGAAGAAACAAGCTGACAACAATTCAATGCAACAACCTACTCCAGCTTTCCTCTCCAACCTCTTCCCACTTGTTGCCAGGGTAACCAGTGTTTGCAGATGCCTATAGCGGGCGCCTGGGTTCATGACTTCATCACAGTTAATATCCTCTATCCTCTCCCCAGCTCTTCATACACAGAATGCACTCCATACATTCAGCCACACACTATAAACACACAGATTATACAACCCTGCAACCGTTTTTATACTGAGACCGTTCACTTTGCTATTCTGATGTGCATAAAAATCAAAAATAACACTGGCAAAAATAAGCACTTGGCAATTTGTAGATGTGGAGAAAGTTTAAAAGCAGTACTACTGTAACCAGCAAGCAGCTGCTCTGGTCCCTCTGCACTGAATGCTTAATAATTTGATTTCATCATGCTGTCAGGTATGAGGCATTAACATTAGTGTTATAAAACATTTTGTAAGGAGTTTCAAAAAATTCTTTAGTCATGCACCAAACCTCTTACATTACAACTGAAAGACAAGCCCAGAAAATGTGACTAGCACCTGGAAAAAAACATTTTCCAGTATCTAACAGAAGCAGTTTCAAGTATTACAGCACAGATATGTTAGAGAATATAGGCAAGACAGAGTGCATGCACAAAGCAACACTTCATTATAGGAAAGAAGAGGGAGCCAAGCTTTGAACTCCAGGACAAAATATTAACATCATTTCAAAAGAAAATACAAGGAGAAGTGAACAGACAACAACCTCAAGTTCTTAAATACAGCACTTGCACCACTTGTCTTCATCCCTCTGCAAAATACCTTCCCCAGCAGTTCCCTGTGTCAAGACAAAAAAAACCTGAAAATACATCAGTAGGATTTACCTGAAAAAATACATCAGTAGGATTTACCTGAAAAAATACATCAGTAGGATTTACCTGAAAAAATACATCAGTAGGATTTACCTGAAAAAATACATCAGTAGGATTTACCTGAAAAAATACATCAGTAGGATTTAGCTGATTTGTACTGCCTTGCCTTCCAACCACTTCAAAAGAGTAAGGATTGAATTCTGTGTGCCTTCAGACTGTAGGAACACTTCTCTTCCTAGTCCCAGGAACAACTGGTTTACTCTGCACTAGTGGCCACCCACAGCACACACAATTGTTCACACAACTCATTTACTGTACAAGGCACACAATATTTTTTTCCACCCAATGGAAACAGTCTGATCCTTTGCTCCCTGACATAGTGGAGGAAGTATCTTACCTCATTTCCAAGGAATAATACTAATGTGAAAACAATTAATTTTCTCTACTCCATCTGCCAGTGTGTTGGGAATTAATACAGCTTTTTTCCCCACACCGCAGTTGCAAAGGCCATGGAAAGCCTGAATTTGAAGGAGCTCAGAGTTTCCTTATGAGCTGTGCTACTAAGTCAGCAGAAAGATTGCACTGGAGCACAGGCTGGCTCAGCTGAAGAGAGTTAAGGATGCTGAAACACAGAAACAACAGAGCCTTGAGCCACGAGGTACCACAGCACAGCAGGCAGTGAGGTTACCTAGCTCATCACAGGATGTGGCAGGTACACTTGGTGGCCTTGCTTTCTCTAAATTCATTCCAAATATCCTGCTGTGAAATTTACTTCTCAAAAGCACTGCCAAGTGCTTTTAGTGCATATAGCTGTAGAAAGAAGTATTTGACTTGAAATGCCAAATGCAGGAAATTACATTCAAAGCTGACACACAAAGTCGTATGCTAAAAATTAAGCATCAGAGTAATTTTGGAGGCGAAAAGCTGAAGAACACAAGTTCTATTGCCCCCTGAAATAAAAGAAATTCAAGCAGTCTGGTGAACAGAAGTTTGCAGTGCAATAGCACAGCACAGTGCTATATTTATCACTAGGTCCTGAGCAGGGAGAGTGTACTGTACAATCAAATGAGACATACCCCAAAACTCTTCCTAATGCCGAGGTCAGCTGTCACAGAACATTAATGGGACTAAAATTTAAAACTGGGGTGGCTGCTTTCAAAGTGCTTCCTGGAAATA